>NC_084636.1:34381460-34536460 GCF_033978795.1 Nerophis ophidion | reverse complement strand
GAATACAACAAATACGAAAAAGACACAATAAATACAACAAAGACACAATGAATAGGACAAAAACAGAAAATTAAAACAAAAAGGACAACAAATACGACAAAGACACACAACCAACATAACAAAGACACACAACAAATACGACAGACAGAAAATGAATATGACAAACACAATCAATACAACAAAGACACAATGAATATGACAAAGACACACAATGAATACAACAAAGACAATGAATACAACAAAGACACAATGAATAGGACAAAGACATACAATGAATACAACAGGCACAACAAATACGACAAAGACACACAAGGAATATGACAAAGACACACAACAAATACGACAGACAGAAAATGAATACGACAGACACAATGAATAAGACAAAGACACACAAGGAATAAGACACGACAAAGACACACAATGATTACAACAAACAACAAAAACATCGACACACAATGATTACAACAAACAACAAAAACATCGACACACAATGAATACTACAAAGACAACGAATACAACAAAGACACAATGAATACCATAAAGACACAAAATGAATACGACAAAGACACACAAAGAATACAACAAATAAGAAAAAGACACAATGAATACAACAAAGACACACAATGAATACAACAAAGACACAATGAAAAGGACAAAGACAGAAAATTAACACAAAAGACAACAAATAGGACAAAGACACACAACAAATACGACAGACAGAAAATGAATACGACAGACACAATGAATACAACAAACACACACAATGAATACAACAAAGACAATGAATAAGACACACAATGAAAATAACAGACACAACAAAAACGATAAAGACACAATGAATACAACAAAGATAAATACAACAAAAACACAATGAATACGACAAAGACACAAAGAATACAACAAAGACACAATAAATACGACAAAGACACACAACGAATACAACAAAGACACAATGAATATGACAAAGACACACAATGAATACAACAAAGACAATGAATACAACAAAGACACAATGAATAGGACAAAGACATACAATGAATACAACAAAAACACAATGAATAGGACAAAGACATACAATGAATACAACAAAGACACAATGAATAGGAAAAAGACAGAAAGTTAATACAAAAGACAATAAATACGACAAAGACACAATGAATACAACAAAGACACACAACAAATACGACAGACACAAATACGACAGACAGAAAATGAATACGACAGACACACAATGAATACAACAAACACAGACAAAAAATACAACAAAGACACACAACGAATCCGACAAAAACACACAAGGACAACGACAAAGACACAACAAATACAACAGACATCAAGTGAATACGACAAAGACACACAACAAATCCGACAGACACACAACGAATCCAACATGGACACAACTAAAACGACAAAGACACACAATGAATATGACGAAGACATACAATAAAAACAACAGACATATAATGAATCCGACGGACAGAAAATGAATATGACAGACACACAATGAATTCGACGAAGACACAAAGAATCCGACAAAGACACACAACGAATCTGACAAAGACAACAAATCCGAAAAAGACACACAATGAAAACGACAAAGACAACAAATTCGACAGAGACAAACAATGAATACGACAAAGACACACAATGAATACGACAAAGACAACGAATACGACAAAGACATACAACAAATACGACAAAGAACCAAAACAAATACGACAAAGACACACAAGGACACAAAATAAATACAACAAAGACACACAACAAATACGACAATGACACACAAGGAATTAGACAAGGACACACTAAATTCGACAAAGACACACAAGGAATACGACAAAGACACACAAGGAATACGATAAAGACACACAATAAATACGACAGACACAACGAATACGACACAGACACACAACAAATACGACAAAGACACAAGAAATACGAGAAAGACACACAACGAATACGACACAGACACACAACAAACACGACGGACACACAAGGAATATGACAGACACAGAAGGAATACGACAAAGACACACAACGAATCTGACAAAGACACACAACGAATCCAACATGGACACACAACTAAAACGACAAAGACACAATAAATATGACGAAGACATACAATAAAAACAACAGACATATAATGAATCCGACGGACAGAAAATCAATATGACAGACACACAATGAATTCGACGAAGACACACAAGGAATCAGACAAAGACACACAACGAATCTGACAAAGACAACAAATCCGAAAAAGACACACGATGAAAACGACAAAGACAACAAATTCGACAGAGACAAACAATGAATACGACAAAGACACACAATGAATACGACAAAGACAACGAATACGACAAAGACATACAACAAATACGACAAAGACATTCAACAAATACGACAAAGACATACAACAAATACGACAAAGACATTCAACAAATACGACAAAGACCCAAAACAAATACGACAAAGACACACAACAAGGACACAAAATAAATACAACAAAGACACACAAGGAATTAGACAAGGACACACTAAATTCGACAAAGACACACAAGGAATATGACAAAGACACACAAGGAATACGATAAAGACACAATAAATATGACAGACACACAACGAATACGACACAGACACACAACAAATACGACAAAGACACACAAGGAATACGACAAAGATACACAAGGATTACGACAAAGACACAAGGATTACGACAAAGACACACAAGGATTACGACAAAGACACACAACGAATACGACACAGACACACAACAAACACGACAGACACACAAGGAATATGACGGACACACAAGGAATACGACAAAGACACACAATAAATATGACAAGGACATACAATAAAAACAACAGACATATAATGAATCCGACAGATAGAAAATTAATATGACGGACCCACAATGAATTCGACAAACACAACAAATCCGACAAAGACACACAATGAAAAAGAGAAAGACAGACAACAAATTCGAAAAAGACACACAATAAATACGACAAAGACACAACAAATACGACAAAGACATACAACAAATACGCTAAAGACCCAAAACAAATACGACAAAGACACAACAAATACGACAAAGACATACAACAAATACGCTAAAGACCCAAAACAAATACGACAAAGACACACAACAAAGACACAAAATAAATACAACAAAGACACAATAAATACGACAAAGACACACAAAGAATTAGACAAGGACACACAATAAATACGACAAAGACACACAAGGAATACGACAAAGACACTCAAGGAATACGACAAAGACACACAAGGAATACGACAAAGACACAAAAGGAATACGACACAGATACACAAAAAATACGACAAAGACACACAAGGAATACGACAAAGACACAAAAGGAATACGACAAAGACACACAATAAATACGACAAAGACACACAACGAATACGACACAGACCCTTACCCTTTACCCTTTATATTTATATAGCGCTTTTCTCAAGTGACTCAAAGCGCTTTACATAGTGAAACCCAATATCGACACAACAAATACGACAAAGACACAGAAGGAATATGACAAAGACACACAATAAATACGACAGACACACAAGGAATATGACAGACACAGAAGGAATACGACAAAGACACACAATAAATACGACAAAGACACAGAAGGAATACAATGAGTACAATAGAGAGAAGAGAAACACAACACAATTGTGTAACTTGACACACACACACACACACACACACACCTCAGGAATGGCGTTGCCGATGATAAGCCACGCCTTCTTGCCCAGGAAGAGGAAGTAGTTGCACAACAAGACGGCGTGCTCCTCCTCATCGCCTGCCAGCAACGTCAGGAATTGCTGCAACAACAAAGAACTTGCTGGGGTTCCACATGTAGAACCCACTCTGTTCCTAGTTAGCAGTGGTAAGGAGTCAGAATACTTACATGACTACCAGTTAGTAGCAGTTAGTGCTAGTATACTTACATGACTACTAGTTAGTAGTGAGTATACTGACATGACGTATATGTGACTACTAGTTAGTAGTGGGAATATGTACATGACTACTAGTTAGTAGTGAGTATACTAACATGACGTATATGTGACTACTAGTTAGTATGGGGAATATGTACATGCCTACTAGTTAGTAGTGAGTATACTGACATGACGTATATGTGACTACTAGTTAGTAGTGGGAATATGTACATGACTACTAGTAGTGAGTATACTGACATGACGTATATGTGATTACTAGTTAGTATGGGGAATATGTACATGACTACTAGTTAGTAGTGAGTATACAAACATGACGTATATGTGACTACTAGTTAGTGGTGGGAATATGTACATGACTACTAGTAGTGAGTATACTGACATGACGTATATGTGATTACTAGTTAGTATGGGGAATATGTACATGACTACTAGTTAGTAGTGAGTATACTGACATGACGTATATGTGACTACTAGTTAGTATGGGGAATATGTACATGACTACTAGTTAGTAGTGAGTATACTGACATGACATATATGTGACTACTAGTTAGTGGTGGGAATATGTACATGACTACTAGTTAGTAGTGAGTATACTGACATGACATATGACTACTAGTTAGTATGGGGAATATGTACATGACTACTAGTTAGTAGTGAGTATACTGACATGAAGTATAGGTGATTACTAGTTAGTAGTTGGAATATATACATGACTACTAGTTAGTAGTGAGTTTACTGACATTACGTATATGTGACTACTAGTTAGGATGGGGAATATGTACATGACTACCAGTTAGTGGTGAGTATACTGACATGACATGTATGTGACTACTATTTAGTGGTGGGAATACTTACATGACTACTAGTTAGTAGTGAGTATACTGACGTGACGTATATTATGTGACTACTAGTTAGTATGGGGAATATGTACATGACTACTAGTTAGTAGTGAGTATACTGACATGAAGTATATGTGATTACTAGTTAGTAGTGAGTATACTGACATGACGTATATGTGACTACTAGTTAGTAGTGGGAATATGTACATGACTACCAGTTAGTAGTGAGTATACTGACATGACTACTAGTTAGTAGTGAGTATACTGACATGACGTATATGTGACTACTAGTTAGTAGTGGGAATATGTACATGACTACTAGTTAGTAGTGAGTATACTGACATGACGTATATGTGACTACTAGTTAGTAGTGGGAATATGTACATGACTACTAGTTAGTAGTGAGTATACTGACATGACGTATATGTGACTACTAGTTAGTATTGGGAATATGTACATGACTACCAGTTAGTAGTGAGTATACTGACATGACGTATATGTGACTACTAGTTAGTATGGGGAATATGTACATGACTACTAGTTAGTAGTGAGTATACTAACATGACGTATATGTGACTACTAGTTAGTAGTGGGAATATGTACATGACTACTAGTTAGTAGTGAGTATACTGACATGACGTATATGTGACTACTAGTTAGTAGTGGGAATATGTACATGACTACTAGTTAGTAGTGAATATACTGACATGACGTATATGTGACTACTAGTTAGTTGTGGGAATATGTACATGACTACTAGTTAGTAGTGAGTATACTAACATGACGTATGTGTGACTAGTAGTTAGTGGGAATATGTACATCACTACTAGTTAGTAGTGAGTATACTGACATGACATATATGTGAATACTAGTTAGTAGTGGGAATATGTACATGACTACCAGTTAGTAGTGAGTATACTGACATGACGTATATGTGACTACTAGTTAGTATTGGGAATATGTACGTGACTACTAGTTAGTGGTGAATATACTGACATGATGTATATGTGACTACTTGTTAGTATTGGGAATATGTACGTGACTAGTAGTTAGTGGTGAGTATACTGACATGACGTATATGTGACTACTAGTTAGTAGTGGGAATATGTACATGACTACTAGTTAGTAGTGAGTATACTAACATGACGTATATGTGACTACTAGTTAGTGGTGGGAATATGTACATGCCTACTAGTTAGTAGTGAGTATACTGACATGACGTATATGTGACTACTAGTTAGTAGTGGGAATATGTACATGACTACTAGTTAGTAGTGAGTATACTAACATGACGTATATGTGGCTACTAGTTAGTGGTGGGAATATGTACATGACTACTAGTAGTGAGTATACTGACATGACGTATATGTGATTACTAGTTAGTATGGGGAATATGTACATGACTACTAGTTAGTAGTGAGTATACTGACATGACGGATATGTGACTACTAGTTAGTATGGGGAATATGTACATGACTACTAGTTAGTAGTGAGTATACTGACATGACATATATGTGACTACTAGTTAGTAGTGGGAATATGTACATGACTACTAGTTAGTAGTGAGTATACTGACATGACATATATGTGACTACTAGTTAGTATGGGGAATATGTACATGACTACTAGTTAGTAGTGAGTATACTGACATGAAGTATAGGTGATTACTAGTTAGTAGTTGGAAGATATACATGACTACTAGTTAGTAGTGAGTATACTGACATGACGTATATGTGACTACTAGTTAGTAGTGGAAATATGTACATGACTACCAGTTAGTAGTGAGTATACTGACATGACGTATATGTGACTACTAGTTAGTAGTGGTAATATGTACATGACTACTAGTTAGTAGTGAGTATACTGACATGACGTATGTGTGACTACTAGTTAGTATGGGGAATATGTACATGACTACTGGTTTGTAGTGAGTATACTGACATGAAGTATATGTGATTACTAGTTAGTAGTTGGAATATATACATGACTACTAGTTAGTAGTGAGTATACTGACATGACGTATATGTGACTACTAGTTAGTAGTGGGAATATGTACATGACTACTAGTTAGTAGTGAGTATACTGACATGACGTATATGTGACCACTAGTTAGTAGTGGGAATATGTACACGACTACTAGTTAGTAGTGAGTATACTGACATGACATATGTGGCTACTAGTTAGTATGGGGAATATGTACATGACTACTAGTTAGTAGTGAGTATACTGACATTACGTATATGTGACTACTAGTTAGGATGGGGAATATGTACATGACTACCAGTTAGTGGTGAGTATACTGACATGACATGTATGTGACTACTATTTAGTGGTGGGAATACTTACATGACTACTAGTTAGTAGTGAGTATACTGACATGACGTATATGTGACTACTAGTTAGTAGTGGGAATATGTACATGACTACTCGTTAGTAGTGAGTATACTGACATGACGTATATGTGACTACTAGTTAGTAGTGGGAATATGTACATGACTACTAGTTAGTAGTGAGTATACTGACATGACGTATATGTGACCACTAATTAGTAGTGGGAATATGTACACGACTACTAGTTAGTAGTGAGTATACTGACATGACATATGTGGCTACTAGTTAGTATGGGGAATATGTACATGACTACTAGTTAGTAGTGAGTATACTGACATTACGTATATGTGACTACTAGTTAGGATGGGGAATATGTACATGACTACCAGTTAGTGGTGAGTATACTGACATGACATGTATGTGACTACTATTTAGTGGTGGGAATACTTACATGACTACTAGTTAGTAGTGAGTATACTGACATGACGTATATGTGACTACTAGTTAGTAGTGGGAATATGTACATAACTACTAGTTAGTAGTGAGTATACTAACATGACGTATATGTGACTACTAGTTAGTAGTGGGAATATGTACATGACTACTAGTTAGTAGTGAGTATACTTAAATGACAGCATACATGATGACCAGTTAGTCGTGGTAAGTAGTCAGAATACTTGCATGACTAAATCACCAAAAATGATTCCCGGGCGCGGACCACAGCTGCTGCCCACTGCTCCCCTCACCTCCCAGAGGGTTATGGGTCAAATGCAGAGAATAATTTTGCCACATCTAGTGTGTGTGTGTGACAATCATTGGTACTTTAACTTAAACTACTAGTTAGTATTGAGTATAGTTCATGAAAGTGCACATGACTACAAGTTAAAGGGGAACATTATCAGCAGACCTATGTAAGCGTCAATATATACCTTGACGTTGCAGAAAAAAAGACCATATATTTTTTTAACCGATTTCCGAACTCTAAATGGGTGAATTTTGGCGAATTAAACGCCTTTCTATTATTTGCTCTCAGAGCGATGACGTCACAACCTAGGTAGTCAGTCCGCCATTTTCACACATTACAAACATCGAGTCTAACCAGAGCTGTGTTATTTTCCAACCTTTCTCTCCACCCACTTTTAATGCCAAACAAACACTTACCAATCGACAAATTTAAGTTGCTCCAGTGTCACAAGATGCGAAAGTCCCGATCGTTTGGTCCGCACATTTTACCGGCGATGCTAAGGCAGACATGGCACAGAGATGTATAGACATCCTGCAGATGCATTTCCAACAATAGTCAACGAAATCACAAAGGTGAGTTTTGTTGATGTTATTGACTTTTGTGCTAATCAGACATATTTGGTCACGGCATGACTGCCAGCTAACTGATGCTAACATGCTATTTAGGGTAGCCGTATGTACATTCGTAGCTATATTTCCATCCAGCCTTTTTCTCCACCCACATTTAATGCCAAACAAACACTTACCAATCGACAGATTTAAGTTGCTCCAGTGTCACAAGATGCGAAAGTCCCGATCGTTTGGTCTGCACATTTTACCGGCGATGCTAAGGCAGACATGGCACAGAGATGTATAGACATCCTGCAGATGCATTTCCAACAATAGTCAACGAAATCACAAAGGTGAGTTTTGTTGATGTTATTGACTTTTGTGCTAATCAGACATATTTGGTCACGGCATGACTGCCAGCTAATTGAGGCTAACATGCTATTTAGGCTAGCCGTATGTACATTTGTAGCTATATTTGCATCCAACCTTTCTCTCCACCCACTTTTAATGCCAAACAAACACTTACCAATCGACAGATTTAAGTTGCTCCAATGTCACAAGATGCGAAAGTCCCGATTGTTTGGTCTGCACATTTTACCGGCTATGCTAGGGCAGACATGGCACAGAGATGTATAGACATCCTGCAGATGCATTTCCAACAATAGTCAACAAAATCACAGAGGTGAGTTTTGTTGATGTTATTGACTTTTGTGCTAATCAGACATATTTGGTCACGGCCTGACTGCCAGCTAATTGATGCTAACATGCTATTTAGGCTAGCCGTATGTACATTTGTAGCTATATTTCCATCCAGCCTTTTTCTCCACCCACATTTAATGCCAAACAAACACTTACCAATCGACAGATTTAAGTTGCTCCAGTGTCACAAGATGCGAAAGTCCCGATCGTTTGGTCTGCACATTTTACCGGCTATGCTAAGGCAGACGTGGCACAGAGATGTATAGACATCCTGCAGATGCATTTCCAACAATAGTCAACGAAATCACAAAGGTGAGTTTTGTTGATGTCATTGACTTTTGTGCTAATCAGACATATTTGGTCACGACATGACTGCCAGCTAATTGATAATAACATGCTATTTAGGCTAGCCGTATGTACATTTGTAGCTATATTTCCATCCAGCCTTTTTCTCCACCCACATTTAATGCCAAACAAACACTTACCAATCGACAGATTTAAGTTGCTCCAGTGTCACAAGATGCGAAAGTCCCGATCGTTTGGTCTGCACATTTTACCGGCGATGCTAAGGCAGACGTGGCACAGAGATGTATAGACATCCTGCAGATGCATTTCCAACAATAGTCAACGAAATCACAAAGGTGAGTTTTGTTGATGTTATTGACTTTTGTGCTAATCAGACATATTTGGTCACGGCATGACTGCCAGCTAATTGATGCTAACATGCTATTTAGGCTAGCCGTATGTACATTTGTAGCTATATTTCCATCCAGCCTTTTTCTCCACCCACATTTAATGCCAAACAAACACTCACCAATCGACAGATTTAAGTTCCTCCAGTGTCACAAGATGCGAAAGTCCCGATCGTTTGGTCTGCACATTTTACCGGTTATGCTAAGGCAGACGTGGCACAGAGATGTATAGACATCCTGCAGATGCATTTCCAACAATAGTCAACGAAATCACAAAGGTGAGTTTTGTTGATGTTATTGACTTTTGTGCTAATCAGACATATTTGGTCACGGCATGACTGCCAGCTAATTGATGCTAACATGCTATTTAGGCTAGCCGTATGTACATTTGTAGCTATATTTCCATCCAGCCTTTTTCTCCACCCACATTTAATGCCAAACAAACACTTACCAATCGACAGATTTAAGTTGATCCAGTGTCACAAGATGCGAAAGTCCCGATCGTTTGGTTTGCACATTTTACCGGCGATGCTAAGGCAAACATGGCACAGAGATGTATAGACATCCTGCAGATGCATTTCCAACAATAGTCAACGAAATCACAAAGGTGAGTTTTGTTGATGTTATTGACTTTTGTGCTAATCAGACATATTTGGTCACGGCATGACTGCCAGCTAATTGATGCTAACATGCTAATTAGGCTAGCCGTATGTACATTTGTAGCTATATTTCCATCCAGCCTTTTTCTCCACCCACATTTAATGCCAAACAAACACTTACCAATCGACAGATTTAAGTTCCTCCAGTGTCACAAGATGCGAAAGTCCCGATCGTTTGGTCTGCACATTTTACCGGCTATGCTAAGGCAGACATGGCACAGAGATGTATAGACATCCTGCAGATACATTTCCAACAATACTCAACAAAATCACAAAGGTGAGTTTTGTTGATGTTATTGACTTTTGTGCTAATCAGACATATTTGGTCACGGTATGACTGCCAGCTAATTGATGCTAACATGCTATTTAGGCTAGCCGTATGTACATTTGTAGCTATATTTCCATCCAGCCTTTTTCTCCACCCACATTTAATGCCAAACAAACACTTACCAATCGACAGATTTAAGTTGCACCAGTGTCACAAGATGCGAAAGTCCCGATCGTTTGGTCCGCACATTTTACCGACTATGCTAAGGCAGACATGGCATAGAGATCTATAGACATCCTGCAGATGCATTTCCAACAATAGTCAACGAAATCACAAAGGTGAGTTTTGTTGATGTTATTGACTTTTGTGCTAATCAGACATATTTGGTCACGGCATGACTGCCAGCTAATTGATGCTAACATGCTATTTAGGCTAGCCGTATGTACATTTGTAGCTTTATTTCCATCCAGCCTTTTTCTCCACCCACATTTAATGCCAAACAAACACTTACCAATCGACAGATTTAAGTTGCTCCAGTGTCACAAGATGCGAAAGTCCCGATCGTTTGGTCTGCACATTTTACCGGCTATGCTAAGGCAGACGTGGCACAGAGATGTATAGACATACAGCCTTTTTCTCCACCCACATTTAATGCCAAACAAACACTTACCAATCGACAGATTTAAGTTCCTCCAGTGTCACAAGATGTGAAAGTCCCGATCGTTTGGTCCGCACATTTTACCGGCGATGCTAAGGCAAACATGGCACAGAGCTGTATAGACTTCCTGCGACACTAAATCGAAGGCGATCGCCGAATAGCGTCAATAGCTATTCGCTCAATAGCTTCAGTTTCTTCTTCAATTTCGTTTTCACTATCTGCCTCCATACTCCAACCATCCGTTTCAATACATGCGTAATCTGTTGAATCGCTTAAGCCGCTGAAATCCGAGTCTGAATCCGAACTAATGTCGCTACATCTTGCTGTGCTGTCCGCCATGTCGGCATCACTAAATGACGTCAGAGGAAATTGGACGATGGATTTAAAGATAGCGAAAATCAGGCACTTTAAAGCCTTTTTTCGGGATATTCCATCCATCCATCCATCATCTTCCGCTTATCCGAAGTCGGGTCGCGGGGGCAACAGCCTAAGCAGGGAAACCCAGACTTCCCTCCCAGCCACTTCGTCTAGCTCTTCCCGGGGGATCCCGAGGCGTTCCCAGGCCAGCCGGGAGACATAGTCTTCCCAACGTGTCCTGGGTCTTCCCCGTGGTCTCCTACCGGTTGGACGTGCCCTAAACACCTCCCTAGGGAGGCGTTCGGGTGGCATCCTGACCAGATGCCCGAACCACCTCATCTGGCTCCTCTCGATGTGGAGGAGCAGCGGCTTTACGTTGAGCTCCTCCCGGATGGCAGAGCTTCTCACCCTATCTCTAAGGGAGAGACCCGCCACACGGCGGAGGAAACTCATTTCGGCCGCTTGTACCCGTGATCTTATCCTTTCGGTCAAGACCCAAAGCTCATGACCATAGGTGAAGATGGGAACGTAGATCGACCGGTAAATTGAGAGCTTTGCCTTCCGGCTCAGCTCCTTCTTCACCACAACGGATCGGTACAACGTCCGCATTACTGAAGACGCCGCACCGATCCGCCTGTCGATCTCACGATCCACTCTTCCCTCACTCGTGAACAAGACTCCTAGGTACTTGAACTCCTCCACTTGGGGCAGGGTCTCCTCCCCAACCCGGAGATGGCACTCCACCCTTTTCCGGGCGAGAACCATGGACTCGGACTTGGAGGTGCTGATTCTCATTCCGGTCGCTTCACACTCGGCTGCGAACCGATCCAGCGAGAGCTGAAGATCCCGGTCAGATGAAGCCATCAGGACCACATCATCTGCAAAAAGCAGAGACCTAATCCTGCGGTCACCAAACCGGAACCCCTCAACGCCTTGACTGCGCCTAGAAATTCTGTCCATAAAAGTTATGAACAGAATGGGTGACAAAGGACAGCCTTGGCGGAGTCCAACCTTCACTGGAAATGTGTTCGACTTACTGCCGGCAATGCGGACCAAGGTCTGGCACTGATCGTACAGGGAGCGGACCGCCACAATCAGACAGTCCGATACCCCATACTCTCCCCACTCCCCACAGGACTTCCCGAGGGACACGGTCGAATGCCTTCTCCAAGTCCACAAAGCACATGTAGACTGGTTGGGCAAACTCCCATGCACCCTCAAGAACCCTGCAGAGAGTGTAGAGCTGGTCCACAGTTCCACGACCAGGACGAAAACCACACTGTTCCTCCTGAATCCGAGGTTCGACTATCCGACGTAGCCTCCTCTCCAGTACACCTGAATAAACCTTACCGGGAAGGGATATTCCATGATGGGTAAAATTTTGAAAAAAACTTTGAAAAATAAATAAGCCACTGGGAACTGATTTTTATTGGTTTTAACCCTTCTGCAATTGTGATAATGTTCCCCTTTAATGGTGAGTATACTTACATGACTACCAGTAAGTAGTGGTTAGTAGTCAGAATACTTCCCTGACTACTACTAGTAAGTGGTGAGTGTACTCACATCACAGGTGCTCCACAGGTCACAGATGGCAGCAAAGGAGACTCGGTCTGGCAGGGAAGGGATGAGCGACACAAAGCGAGCCACCAGCGCCTGCGTGCGAGGACCACGTTTAGGACGACGCGGAGGAGAAGAGGACCAGTCACATGACTCACGGCGGTGGCGGCAGGGTTGTCCGGGAAGGCGTCCAGCAGTTCCTGGGGGGGGTTGAGGGGCCGCAGGTACCTGCTGATGAAGACGGTCTTGCCGTTGAGGTCTATGACGGTGGTGGTGCACACTCTGCCTGGGAACTCACTGGCTGCCAGCCTCTCAAACCTCTCTGACGCCTGCAGCAGACCCTCGTCCTCCTGGCTGTCAAGCTGCAGCCCGGGGGTGAAAGGTCAGCATGTGTGTGTGTGTGTGTGTGTGTGCGACATGCTGTTACCTTCAGTTCCTTGATCTACAGCATGCACAGGAACACAGCGGATATGAAAGAGAAGAATGAAGAGACAACATGTAGAAAATGATGCAACATGTAGCACTTTTTACAACATTTCACTTCCAGGTTTTTAGGACTGACAGGGCTTCGCTACACATCTTCAAATAGAACTCTTTCTGTCAGTGACAGAGGCGGGGGTTATTTTTCTTCAGGGGAATATGCTAACCTATCATGTTCAAATGAAATGTAAGCATGTAGCTCACATAGCTATGCTAGTTTTGCTAATCTAGCATGATGGTAAAATGTATTGTTAGCCGTAGCTCATATAACTATGTTAATGTTGCTAAATTAGCATGATGCTAGATTGTAATGTTACCATGTAGTTCACATAGCTATGCTAATGTTGCTGTTCTAGCATGTTAAAATGTATTGTTAACATGTAGTTTACATAGCTATGCTAGTGTTGCTAATCTAGCATGATGTTCAAATGTATTGTTAGCCCGTAGCTCATATAACTATGTTAATGTTGCTAAGTTAGCATGATGCTAGATTGTAATGATACCATGTAGTTCACATAGCTATGCTAATGTTGCTGTTCTAGCATGTTAAAATGTATTGTTAACATGTAGTTTACATAGCTATGCTAGTGTTGCTAATCTAGCATGATGTTAAAATGTATTGTTAGCCTGTAGCTCATATAACTATGTTAATGTTGCTAAGTTAGCATGATGCTAGATTGTAATGATACCATGTAGTTCACATAGCTATGCTAATGTTGCTGTTCTAGCATGTTAAAATGTATTGTTAACATGTAGTTTACATAGCTATGCTAGTGTTGCTAATCTAGCATGATGGTAAAATGTATTGTTAGCCCGTAGCTCATATAACTATGTTAATGTTGCTAAATTAGCATGATGCTAGATTGTAATGTTAGCATGTAGTTCACATAGCTATGCTAATGTTGCTGTTCTAGCATGTTAAAATGTATTGTTAACATGTAGTTTACATAGCTATGCTAGTTTTGCTAATCTAGCATGATGTTAAAATGTATTGTTAGCCTGTAGCTCATATAACTATGTTAATGTTGCTAAGTTAGCATGATGCTAGATTGTAATACCATGTAGTTCACATAGCTATGCTAATGTTGCTGTTCTAGCATGTTAAAATGTATTGTTAACATGTAGTTTACATAGCTATGCTAGTGTTGCTAATCTAGCATGATGTTAAAATGTATTGTTAGCCCGTAGCTCATATAACTATGTTAATATTGCTAAGTTAGCATGATGCTAGATTGTAATGATACCATGTAGTTCACATAGCTATGCTAATTTTGCTGTTCTAGCATGTTAAAATGTATTGTTAACATGTAGTTTACATAGCTATGCTAGTGTTGCTAATCTAGCATGATGTTAAAATGTATTGTTAGCCTGTAGCTCATATAACTATGTTAATGTTGCTAAGTTAGCATGATGCTAGATTGTAATGATACCATGTAGTTCACATAGCTATGCTAATGTTGCTGTTCTAGCATGTTAAAATGTATTGTTAACATGTAGTTTACATAGCTATGCTAGTTTTGCTAATCTAGCATGATGTTAAAATGTATTGTTAGCCTGTAGCTCATATAACTATGTTAATGTTGCTAAGTTAGCATGATGCTAGATTGTAATGATACCATGTAGTTCACATAGCTATGCTAATGTTGCTGTTCTAGCATGTTAAAATGTATTGTTAACATGTAGTTTACATAGCTATGCTAGTGTTGCTAATCTAGCATGATGTTAAAATGTATTGTTAGCCCGTAGCTCATATAACTATGTTAATATTGCTAAGTTAGCATGATGCTAGATTGTAATGATACCATGTAGTTCACATAGCTATGCTAATTTTGCTGTTCTAGCATGTTAAAATGTATTGTTAACATGTAGTTTACATAGCTATGCTAGTGTTGCTAATCTAGCATGATGTTAAAATGTATTGTTAGCCTGTAGCTCATATAACTATGTTAATGTTGCTAAGTTAGCATGATGCTAGATTGTAATGATACCATGTAGTTCACATAGCTATGCTAATGTTGCTGTTCTAGCATGTTAAAATGTATTGTTAACATGTAGTTTACATAGCTATGCTAGTTTTGCTAATCTAGCATGATGTTAAAATGTATTGTTAGCCTGTAGCTCATATAACTATGTTAATGTTGCTAAGTTAGCATGATGCTAGATTGTAATGATACCATGTAGTTCACATAGCTATGCTAATGTTGCTGTTCTAGCATGTTAAAATGTATTGTTAACATGTAGTTTACATAGCTATGCTAGTGTTGCTAATCTAGCATGATGTTAAAATGTATTGTTAGCCTGTAGCTCATATAACTATGTTAATGTTGCTAAGTTAGCATGATGCTAGATTGTAATGATACCATGTAGTTCACATAGCTATGCTAATGTTGCTGTTCTAGCATGTTAAAATGTATTGTTAACATGTAGTTTACATAGCTATGCTAGTTTTGCTAATCTAGCATGATGTTAAAATGTATTGTTAGCCCGTAGCTCATATAACTATATTAATGTTGCTAAATTAGCATGATGCTAGATTGTAATGTTACCATGTAGTTCACATAGCTATGCTAATGTTGCTGTTCTAGCATGTTAAAATGTATTGTTAACATGTAGTTTACATAGCTATGCTAGTGTTGCTAATCTAGCATGATGGTAAAATGTATTGTTAGCACATAGCTCATATAACTGAAGGAACTCTCCTGACGGAATAAATAAAGTACTATCTAATCTTTGTTAATATTACTAACCTAGCATGATGTTAAAATGTAATGTTAGCATGTAGCTCATAACTACGTTAATGTTGCTAACTTAGCATGATGTTAGAACATAACGTTAGCATATAGCTCACATAGGTATGCTAATATTGCTAATTTAGCATGATGTTAAAATGTAATGTTATCATATAGCTCACATAGCTATGCTAATGTTGCTGTTCTAGCATGATGTCAAAATGCATTGTTATTATTGCTAACTTAGCATGATGTTGGAATATAATATTAGCATGTAGCTGACATAGCTATGCTAATTTTTCCAAACATAGCATGATGTTAAAATGTAATGTTAACATGTAGCTCACATAGCTATGCTAATGTTGCTGTTCTAGCATGATGTTAAAATGTACTGTTAGCATGTAACTCACATAGCAATGCTAGTGTTGCTAACCTGGCATGATGTTAAAATGTATTGTTAGCCCGTAGCTCATATAACTATGTTAATGTTACTAAGTTAGCATGATGCTAGATTGTAATGTTAGCATGTAGTTCACATAGCTATGCTAATGTTGCTGTTCTAGCATGTTAAAATGTATTGTTAACATGTAGTTTACATAGCTATGCTAGTGTTGCTAATCTAGCATGATGGTAAAATGTATTAGCTCATATAACTGAAGGAACTCTCCTGACGGAATAAATAAAGTACTATCTGATCTAATCTAATCTAATTTATGTTAATATTACTAACCTAGCATGATGTTAAAATGTAATGTTAGCATGTAGCTCATAACTACGTTAATGTTGCTAACTTAGCATGATGTTAGAACATAACGTTAGCATATAGCTCAAATAGGTATGCTAATATTGCTAACTTAGCATGATGTTAAAATGTAATGTTATCATATAGCTCACATATGTATGCTAATATTGCTAACTTAGCATGATGTTAAAATCTAATGTTATCATATGGCTCACATAGCTATGCTAATGTTGCTGTTCTAGCATGATGTCAAAATGCATTGTTATTATTGCTAACTTAGCATGATGTTGGAATATAATATTAGCATGTAGCTGACATAGCTATGCTAATTTTTCCAAACATAGCATGATGTTAAAATGTAATGTTAACATGTAGCTCACATAGCTATGCTAATGTTGCTGTTCTAGCATGATGTTAAAATGTACTGTTAGCATGTAACTCACATAGCAATGCTAGTGTAGCTAATCTAGCATGATGTTCAAATGTATTGTTAGCCCGTAGCTCATATAACTATGTTAATGTTGCTAAATTAGCATGATGCTAGATTGTAATGTTAGCATGTAGTTCACATAGCTATGCTAATGTTGCTGTTCTAGCATGTTAAAATGTATTGTTAACATGTAGTTTACATAGCTATGCTAGTGTTGCTAATCTAGCATGATGGTAAAATGTATTGTTAGCACATAGCTCATATAACTGAAGGAACTCTCCTGACGGAATAAATAAAGTACTATCTAATCTAATCTTTGTTAATATTACTAACCTAGCATAATGTTAAAATGTAATGTTAGCATGTAGCTCATAACTATGTTAATGTGGCTAACTTAGCATGATGTTAGACAATAACGTTAGCATATAGCTCACATAGGTATGCTAATATTGCTAACTTAGCATGATGTTAAAATGTAATGTCATATAGCTCACATAGCTATGCTAATGTTGCTGTTCTAGCATGATGTCAAAATGCATTGTTATTATTGCTAACTTAGCATGATGTTGGAATATAATATTAGCATGTAGCTGACATAGCTATGCTTATTTTTCCAAACATAGCATGATGTTAAAATGTAATGTTAACATGTAGCTCACATAGCTATGCTAATGTTGCTGTTCTAGCATGATGTTAAAATGTACTGTTAGCATGTAACTCACATAGCAATGCTAGTGTAGCTAATCTAGCATGATGTTCAAATGTATTGTTAGCCCGTAGCTCATATAACTATGTTAATGTTGCTAAATTAGCATGATGCTAGATTGTAATGTTAGCATGTAGTTCACATAGCTATGCTAATGTTGCTGTTCTAGCATGTTAAAATGTATTGTTAACATGTAGTTTACATAGCTATGCTAGTGTTGCTAATCTAGCATGATGGTAAAATGTATTAGCTCATATAACTGAAGGAACTCTCCTGACGGAATAAATAAAGTACTATCTGATCTAATCTAATCTAATTTATGTTAATATTACTAACCTAGCATGATGTTAAAATGTAATGTTAGCATGTAGCTCATAACTATGTTAATGTTGCTAACTTAGCATGATGTTAGAACATAACGTTAGCATATAGCTCACATAGGTATGCTAATATTGCTAACTTAGCATGATGTTAAAATGTAATGTTATCATATAGCTCACATAGCTATGCTAATGTTGCTGTTCTAGCATGATGTCAAAATGCATTATTATTGCTAACTTAGCATGATGTTGGAATATAATATTAGCATGTAGCTGACATAGTTATGCTAATTTTTCCAAACATAGCATGATGTTAAAATGTAATGTTAACATGTAGCTCACATAGCTATGCTAATGTTGCTGTTCTAGCATGATGTTAAAATGTACTGTTAGCATGTAACTCACATAGCTATGCTAGTGTTGCTGTTCTAGCATGATGTCAAAATGCATTGTTATTATTGCTAACTTAGCATGATGTTGGAATATAATATTAGCATGTAGCTGACATAGCTATGCTAATTTTTCCAAACATAGCATGATGTTAAAATGTAATGTTAACATGTAGCTCACATAGCTATGCTAATGTTGCTGTTCTAGCATGATGTTAAAATGTACTGTTAGCATGTAACTCACATAGCAATGCTAGTGTTGCTAACCTGGCATGATGTTAAAATGTATTGTTAGCCCGTAGCTCATATAACTATGTTAATGTTACTAAGTTAGCATGATGCTAGATTGTAATGTTACCATGTAGTTCACATAGCTATGCTAATGTTGCTGTTCTAGCATGTTAAAATGTATTGTTAACATGTAGTTTACATAGCTATGCTAGTGTTGCTAATCTAGCATGATGGTAAAATGTATTAGCTCATATAACTGAAGGAACTCTCCTGACGGAATAAATAAAGTACTATCTGATCTAATCTAATCTAATTTATGTTAATATTACTAACCTAGCATGATGTTAAAATGTAATGTTAGCATGTAGCTCATAACTACGTTAATGTTGCTAACTTAGCATGATGTTAGAACATAACGTTAGCATATAGCTCAAATAGGTATGCTAATATTGCTAACTTAGCATGATGTTAAAATGTAATGTTATCATATAGCTCACATATGTATGCTAATATTGCTAACTTAGCATGATGTTAAAATCTAATGTTATCATATGGCTCACATAGCTATGCTAATGTTGCTGTTCTAGCATGATGTCAAAATGCATTGTTATTATTGCTAACTTAGCATGATGTTGGAATATAATATTAGCATGTAGCTGACATAGTTATGCTAATTTTTCCAAACATAGCATGATGTTAAAATGTAATGTTAACATGTAGCTCACATAGCTATGCTAATGTTGCTGTTCTAGCATGATGTTAAAATGTACTGTTAGCATGTAACTCACATAGCTATGCTAGTGTTGCTAACCTGGCATGATGTTAAAATGTAATGTGTGTAGCACAAATAGCTATGCTCGTGTTGCTAAGGTAGTACACTACACAATACACTAGTGTGTATTCCTGTAGTATAGTACAATACATTAGTGTACTACTTCCTGGTCTGATCATGCTAGCTGCATCTAAACTACTTCCTGGCCCGATCATGCTATCCGCATCTAAAACACTTCCTGGTGTGATCATCCCAGCCGCATCTAAACTACTTCCTGGTCTGATCATGCTAACCACTTCTAAACTACTTCCTGGTGTGATCATGCTAGCTGCATCAAAAGTACTTCCTGGTCTGACCATGCTAGCTGCATCAAAAGTACTTCCTGGTGTGATCATGCTATCTGCATCTAAACTACTTCCTGGTCGGACCATGCTAGCTGCATCTAAACTACTTCCTGGTCTGATCATGCTAGCCGCGTCTAAACTACTTCCTGGTCCGACCATTCAAGATGCATCTAAACTACGTCCTGGTCCGATCATGCTAGCTGCATCTAAAGTACTTCCTGGTCTGACCATTCTAGTTGCATCTAAACTACTTCCTGGTGTGATCATGCTATTTGCATCTAAACTACTTCCTGGTCCGACCATGCTAGCTGCATCTAAACTACTTCCTGGTCTAAACATGCTAGCTACATCTAAACTACTTCCTGGTCTGATCATGCTAGCCGCATCTAAACTATTTCCTGGTCTGACCATTCTAGTTGCATCTAAACTACTTCCTGGTCTGATCATGCTAGCCGCATCCAAACTACTTCCTGGTCTGACCATTCTAGATGCATCTAAACTACGTCCTGGTCAGACCATGCTAGCCGCATCTAAACTATTTCCTGGTCCGACCATTCAAGATGCATCTAAACTACTTCCTGGTCCGATCATGCTAGCTGCATCCAAACAACTTCCTGGTCTGATCATGGTAGCTGCATCTAAAATACTTCTTGGTGTGATCATGCTAGATGCGTCTAAAATACTTCTTGGTGTGATCATGCTAGATGCGTCTAGACTACTTCCTGTTGTGATCATGCTAGCTGCATCTAGACTACTTCCTGGTGTGACCATGCTAGCTGCGTCTAGACTACTTCCTGGTGTGACCATGCTAGCTGCGTCTAGACTACTTCCTGGTGTGACCATGCTAGCTGCGTCTAGACTACTTCCTGGTGTGACCATGCTAGCTGCGTCTAGACTACTTCCTGGTGTGACCATGCTAGCTGCGTCTAGACTACTTCCTGGTGTGAGACCTTCTCCCTGATGGACTCTCCAGGTAGCAGCTGGGGCTCGATGGTGATGAAGAGTGTGATGAAGGCTCCCTCGCTGAGGCTGCGCAGGTTGTCATAGGCGCCATTGTTGCCATGGCTACGCTCCTTGTTGTAGCCTAGCAACACAGCGGGTGTGTTCACTTTGAAGGTTCCATCAATCTGCACGCACACACGAATACAACATTACACTAGTGTCGTGCAACATGGATGTTATTGTGTACCATCTATTGTATGGTCTAAGTGTGACGCAACATGAATGTGTAACATGTCTTCAATGATCTGTGTGTGATGCAACATGAGTGTGTAGCATGTGATTAATGGTCTGTGTGTGATGCAACATGAGTGTGTAGCATGTATTTAATGGTCTGTGTGTGATGCAACATGAATGTGTAACATGTGTTTAATGGTCTGTGTGTGATGCAACATGAGTGTGTAGCATGTATTTAATGGTCTGTGTGTGATGCAACATGAGTGTGTAGCATGTATTTAATGGTCTGTGTGTGATGCAACATGAGTGTGTAACATGTCTTTAATGGTCTGTGTGTGATGCAACATGAGTGTGTAGCATGTCTTTAATGGTCTGTGTGTGGTGCAACATGTGTAGCATGTGTTTAATGGTCTGTGTGTGTGTCTGATACAACATGAGTGTGTAGCATGTATTTAATGGTCTGTGTGTGACGCAACATGTGTGTGTAGCATGTGTTTAATGGTCTGTGTGTGTGTCTGATACAACATGAGTGTGTAGCATGTGTTTAATGGTCTGTGTGTGATGCAACATGAGTGTGTAGTATGTGTTTAATGGTCTGTGTGTGTGTCTGATACAACATGTGTGTAGCATGTGTTTAATGGTCTGTGTGTGATGCAACATGTGTGTGTAGCATGTGTTTAATGGTCTGTGTGTGTGTCTGATACAACATGAGTGTGTAGCATGTGTTTAATGGTCTGTGTGTGACGCAACATGAATGTGTAACATGTGTTTAATGGTCTGTGTGTGATGTAACATGAGTGTGTAGCATGTGATTAATGGTCTGTGTGTGATGCAACATGAGTGTGTAGCATGTATTTAATGGTCTGTGTGTGATGCAACATGAATGTGTAACATGTGTTTAATGGTCTGTGTGTGATGCAACATGAGTGTGTAGCATGTATTTAATGGTCTGTGTGTGATGCAACATGAGTGTGTAGCATGTATTTAATGGTCTGTGTGTGATGCAACATGAGTGTGTAACATGTCTTTAATGGTCTGTGTGTGATGCAACATGAGTGTGTAGCATGTCTTTAATGGTCTGTGTGTGGTGCAACATGTGTAGCATGTGTTTAATGGTCTGTGTGTGTGTCTGATACAACATGAGTGTGTAGCATGTATTTAATGGTCTGTGTGTGACGCAACATGTGTGTGTAGCATGTGTTTAATGGTCTGTGTGTGTGTCTGATACAACATGAGTGTGTAGCATGTGTTTAATGGTCTGTGTGTGATGCAACATGAGTGTGTAGTATGTGTTTAATGGTCTGTGTGTGTGTCTGATACAACATGTGTGTAGCATGTGTTTAATGGTCTGTGTGTGATGCAACATGTGTGTGTAGCATGTGTTTAATGGTCTGTGTGTGTGTCTGATACAACATGAGTGTGTAGCATGTGTTTAATGGTCTGTGTGTGATGCAACATGTGTGTGTAGCATGTGTTTAATGGTCTGTGTGTGTGTCTGATACAACATGAGTGTGTAGCATGTGTTTAATGGTCTGTGTGTGATGCAACATGTGTGTGTAGCATGTGTTTAATGGTCTGTGTGTGTGTCTGATACAACATGAGTGTGTAGCATGTGTATAATGGTCTGTGTGTGACGCAACATGTGTGTGTAGCATGTGTTTAATGGTCTGTGTGTGTCTGATACAACATGAGTGTGTAGCATGTATTTAATGGTCTGTGTGTGATGCAACATGAGTGTGTAGCATGTCTTTAATGATCTGTGTGTGAGTGATACAACATGAGTGTGTAGCATGTGTTTAATGGTCTGTGTGTGACGCAACATGTGTGTAGCATGTGTTTAATGGTCTGTGTGTGATGCAACATGAGTGTGTAGCATGTCTTTAATGATCTGTGTGTGAGTGATACAACATGAGTGTGTAGCATGTGTTTAATGGTCTGTGTGTGACGCAACATGTGTGTGTAGCATGTGTTTAATGGTCTGTGTGTGACGCAACATGTGTGTAGCATGTGTTTAATGGTCTGTGTGTGACGCAACATGAGTGTGTAGCATGTGTTTAATGGTCTGTGTGTGACGCAACATGTGTGTGTAGCATGTATTTAATGGTCTGTGTGTGACGCAACATGTGTGTGTAGCATGTATTTAATGGTCTGTGTGTGACGCAACATGAGTGTGTAGCATGTGTTTAATGGTCTGTGTGTGACGCAACATGAGTGTGTAGCATGTGTTTAATGGTCTGTGTGTGATGCAACATGTGTGTGTAGCATGTGTTTAATGGTCTGTGTGTGATGCAACATGAGTGTGTAGCATGTGTTTAATGGTCTGTGTGTGATGCAACATGAGTGTGTAGCATGTATTTAATGGTCTGTGTGTGTGTGTGATGCAACATGAGTTTAACATGTGTTTATTGGCCTGTGTGTGACGCAACATGAGTGTGTGGCATGTGTTTAATGGTCTGTGTTTGACGCAACATGAGTGTGTAGCATGTGTTTAATGATCTGTGTGTGATGCAACATGAGTGTG
Source organism: Nerophis ophidion (assembly GCF_033978795.1). Taxonomy (NCBI): domain Eukaryota; kingdom Metazoa; phylum Chordata; class Actinopteri; order Syngnathiformes; family Syngnathidae; genus Nerophis; species Nerophis ophidion. Next base: position 34,512,283 of record NC_084636.1, on the reverse strand, counting down.
TAGCATGTGTTTAATGATCTGTGTGTGATGCAACATGAGTGTGTAGCATGTGTTTATGGTCTGTTTGACGCAACATGAGTGTGTAGCATGTGTTTAATGGTCTGTGTGTGATGCAACATGAGTGTGTAGCATGTGTTTAATGGTCCGTGTGTGACGCAACATGTGTGTTTAACATGTCTTTAATGGTCTGTGTGTGTGATGCAACATGAGTGTGAAGCATGTGTTTAATGGTCTGTGTGTGATGCAACATGAGTGTGGAGCATGTGTTTATGGTCTGTGTGTGACGCAACATGAGTGTGGAGCATGTGTTTAATGGTCTGTGTGTGACGCAACATAAGTGTGTAGCATGTGTTTAATGGTCCGTGTGTGACGCAACATGTGTGTTTAACATGTCTTTAATGGTCTGTGTGTGTGATGCAACATGAGTGTGAAGCATGTGTTTAATGGTCTGTGTGTGATGCAACATGAGTGTGGAGCATGTGTTTATGGTCTGTGTGTGACGCAACATGAGTGTGGAGCATGTGTTTAATGGTCTGTGTGTGACGCAACATAAGTGTGTAGCATGTGTTTAATGGTCTGTGTGTGATGCAACATGAATGTGTAGCATGTGTTTAATGGTCTGTGTGTGATGCAACATGAGTGTGTAGCATGTGTTTAATGGTCCGTGTGTGACGCAACGTGTGTAGCATGTGTTTATGGTCTGTGTGTGACGCAACATGAGTGTGTAGCATGTGTTTAATGGTCTGTGTGTGTGTCTGATACAACATGAGTGTGTAGCATGTGTTTAATGGTCTGTGTGTGACGCAACATGAATGTGTAACATGTGTTTAATGGTCTGTGTGTGATGTAACATGAGTGTGTAGCATGTGATTAATGGTCTGTGTGTGATGCAACATGAGTGTGTAGCATGTATTTAATGGTCTGTGTGTGATGCAACATGAATGTGTAACATGTGTTTAATGGTCTGTGTGTGATGCAACATGAGTGTGTAGCATGTATTTAATGGTCTGTGTGTGATGCAACATGAGTGTGTAGCATGTATTTAATGGTCTGTGTGTGATGCAACATGAGTGTGTAACATGTCTTTAATGGTCTGTGTGTGATGCAACATGAGTGTGTAGCATGTCTTTAATGGTCTGTGTGTGGTGCAACATGTGTAGCATGTGTTTAATGGTCTGTGTGTGTGTCTGATACAACATGAGTGTGTAGCATGTATTTAATGGTCTGTGTGTGACGCAACATGTGTGTGTAGCATGTGTTTAATGGTCTGTGTGTGTGTCTGATACAACATGAGTGTGTAGCATGTGTTTAATGGTCTGTGTGTGATGCAACATGAGTGTGTAGTATGTGTTTAATGGTCTGTGTGTGTGTCTGATACAACATGTGTGTAGCATGTGTTTAATGGTCTGTGTGTGATGCAACATGTGTGTGTAGCATGTGTTTAATGGTCTGTGTGTGTGTCTGATACAACATGAGTGTGTAGCATGTGTTTAATGGTCTGTGTGTGATGCAACATGTGTGTGTAGCATGTGTTTAATGGTCTGTGTGTGTGTCTGATACAACATGAGTGTGTAGCATGTGTTTAATGGTCTGTGTGTGATGCAACATGTGTGTGTAGCATGTGTTTAATGGTCTGTGTGTGTGTCTGATACAACATGAGTGTGTAGCATGTGTATAATGGTCTGTGTGTGACGCAACATGTGTGTGTAGCATGTGTTTAATGGTCTGTGTGTGTCTGATACAACATGAGTGTGTAGCATGTATTTAATGGTCTGTGTGTGATGCAACATGAGTGTGTAGCATGTCTTTAATGATCTGTGTGTGAGTGATACAACATGAGTGTGTAGCATGTGTTTAATGGTCTGTGTGTGACGCAACATGTGTGTAGCATGTGTTTAATGGTCTGTGTGTGATGCAACATGAGTGTGTAGCATGTCTTTAATGATCTGTGTGTGAGTGATACAACATGAGTGTGTAGCATGTGTTTAATGGTCTGTGTGTGACGCAACATGTGTGTGTAGCATGTGTTTAATGGTCTGTGTGTGACGCAACATGTGTGTAGCATGTGTTTAATGGTCTGTGTGTGACGCAACATGAGTGTGTAGCATGTGTTTAATGGTCTGTGTGTGACGCAACATGTGTGTGTAGCATGTATTTAATGGTCTGTGTGTGACGCAACATGTGTGTGTAGCATGTATTTAATGGTCTGTGTGTGACGCAACATGAGTGTGTAGCATGTGTTTAATGGTCTGTGTGTGACGCAACATGAGTGTGTAGCATGTGTTTAATGGTCTGTGTGTGATGCAACATGTGTGTGTAGCATGTGTTTAATGGTCTGTGTGTGATGCAACATGAGTGTGTAGCATGTGTTTAATGGTCTGTGTGTGATGCAACATGAGTGTGTAGCATGTATTTAATGGTCTGTGTGTGTGTGTGATGCAACATGAGTTTAACATGTGTTTATTGGCCTGTGTGTGACGCAACATGAGTGTGTGGCATGTGTTTAATGGTCTGTGTTTGACGCAACATGAGTGTGTAGCATGTGTTTAATGATCTGTGTGTGATGCAACATGAGTGTGTAGCATGTGTTTAATGATCTGTGTGTGATGCAACATGAGTGTGTAGCATGTGTTTATGGTCTGTTTGACGCAACATGAGTGTGTAGCATGTGTTTAATGGTCTGTGTGTGATGCAACATGAGTGTGTAGCATGTGTTTAATGGTCCGTGTGTGACGCAACATGTGTGTTTAACATGTCTTTAATGGTCTGTGTGTGTGATGCAACATGAGTGTGAAGCATGTGTTTAATGGTCTGTGTGTGATGCAACATGAGTGTGGAGCATGTGTTTATGGTCTGTGTGTGACGCAACATGAGTGTGGAGCATGTGTTTAATGGTCTGTGTGTGACGCAACATAAGTGTGTAGCATGTGTTTAATGGTCCGTGTGTGACGCAACATGTGTGTTTAACATGTCTTTAATGGTCTGTGTGTGTGATGCAACATGAGTGTGAAGCATGTGTTTAATGGTCTGTGTGTGATGCAACATGAGTGTGGAGCATGTGTTTATGGTCTGTGTGTGACGCAACATGAGTGTGGAGCATGTGTTTAATGGTCTGTGTGTGACGCAACATAAGTGTGTAGCATGTGTTTAATGGTCTGTGTGTGATGCAACATGAATGTGTAGCATGTGTTTAATGGTCCGTGTGTGACGCAACGTGTGTAGCATGTGTTTATGGTCTGTGTGTGACGCAACATGAGTGTGTAGCATGTGTTTATTGGCCTGTGTGTGACGCAACATGAGTGTGTAGCATGTGTTTAATGGCCTGTGTGTGACGCAACATGAGTGTGTAGCATGTATATAATGGTCTGTGTGTGATGCAACATGAGTGTGTGGCATGTATTTAATGGTCTGTGTGTGTGATGCAACATGTGTGTGTAGCATGTGTTTAATGGTCTGTGTGTGACGCAACATGTGTGTGTAGCATGTGTTTAATGGTCTGTGTGTGACGCAACATGTGTGTGTAGCATGTGTTTAATGGTCTGTGTGTGATGCAACATGAGTGTGTAGCATGTGTTTAATGGTCTGTGTGTGATGCAACATGTGTGTGTAGCATGTGTTTAATGGTCTGTGTGTGATGCAACATGAGTGTGTAGCATGTGTTTAATGGTCTGTGTGTGATGCAACATGTGTGTGTAGCATGTGTTTAATGGTCTGTGTGTGATGCAACATGTGTGTGTAGCATGTGTTTAATGGTCTGTGTGTGACGCAACATGAGTGTGTAGCATGTGTTTATTGGCCTGTGTGTGACGCAACATGAGTGTGTAGCATGTGTTTAATGGCCTGTGTGTGACGCAACATGAGTGTGTAGCATGTATATAATGGTCTGTGTGTGATGCAACATGAGTGTGTGGCATGTATTTAATGGTCTGTGTGTGTGATGCAACATGTGTGTGTAGCATGTGTTTAATGGTCTGTGTGTGACGCAACATGTGTGTGTAGCATGTGTTTAATGGTCTGTGTGTGACGCAACATGTGTGTGTAGCATGTGTTTAATGGTCTGTGTGTGATGCAACATGAGTGTGTAGCATGTGTTTAATGGTCTGTGTGTGATGCAACATGTGTGTGTAGCATGTGTTTAATGGTCTGTGTGTGATGCAACATGAGTGTGTAGCATGTGTTTAATGGTCTGTGTGTGATGCAACATGTGTGTGTAGCATGTGTTTAATGGTCTGTGTGTGATGCAACATGAGTGTGTAGCATGTGTTTAATGGTCTGTGTGTGATGCAACATGTGTGTGTAGCATGTGTTTAATGGTCTGTGTGTGATGCAACATGTGTGTGTAGCATGTGTTTAATGGTCTGTGTGTGATGCAACATGTGTGTGTAGCATGTGTTTAATGGTCTGTGTGTGATACAACATGAGTATGTAGCATGTATTTAATGGTCTGTCTGTGGTGCAACGTTAGTGTGTAGCATGTGATTAAGTCTGTGTGTGTGATACAACATGAGTGCGTGGCATGTATTTAATGGTCTGTGTGTGGAGCAACATGAGTGTGTAGCATGTGTTTAATGGTCTGTGTGTGAGTGATACAACATGAGTGTGTAGCATGTCTTTAATGGTCTGTGTGTGGTGCAACATGAGTGTGTAGCATATGTTTAATGGTCTGTGTGTGATGCAACATGAGTGTGTAGCATGTGTTTAATGGTCTGTGTGTGACGCAACATGTGTGTGTAGCATGTGTTTAATGGTCTGTGTGTGATGCAACATGAGTGTGTAGCATGTATTTAATGGTCTGTGTGTGACGCAACATGTGTGTGTAGCATGTGTTTAATGGTCTGTGTGTGATGCAACATGAGTGTGTAGCATGTGTTTAATGGTCTGTGTGTGACGCAACGTGTGTGTAGCATGTGTTTAATGGTCTGTGTGTGATGCAACATGAGTGTGTAGCATGTGTTTAATGGTCTGTGTGTGACGCAACGTGTGTGTAGCATGTGTTTAATGGTCTGTGTGTGATGCAACATGTGTGTGTAGCATGTGTTTAATGGTCTGTGTGTGACGCAACATGAGTGTGTAGCATGTGTTTAATGGTCTGTGTGTGATGCAACATGAGTGTGTAGCATGTGTTTAATGGTCTGTGTGTGACGCAACATGTGTGTGTAGCATGTGTTTAATGGTCTGTGTGTGATGCAACATGTGTGTGTAGCATGTGTTTAATGGTCTGTGTGTGATGCAACATGTGTGTGTAGCATGTGTTTAATGGTCTGTGTGTGATGCAACATGAGTGTGTAGCATGTGTTTAATGGTCTGTGTGTGATGCAACATGAGTGTGTAGCATGTGTTTAATGGTCTGTGTGTGACGCAACGTGTGTGTAGCATGTGTTTAATGGTCTGTGTGTGATGCAACATGTGTGTGTAGCATGTGTTTAATGGTCTGTGTGTGACGCAACATGAGTGTGTAGCATGTGTTTAATGGTCTGTGTGTGATGCAACATGAGTGTGTAGCATGTGTTTAATGGTCTGTGTGTGACGCAACATGTGTGTGTAGCATGTGTTTAATGGTCTGTGTGTGATGCAACATGTGTGTGTAGCATGTGTTTAATGGTCTGTGTGTGATGCAACATGTGTGTGTAGCATGTGTTTAATGGTCTGTGTGTGATGCAACATGAGTGTGTAGCATGTCTTCTCACCCTGCACTGGGAGTAGATGGTGCTAAAAGGGATCTTGACAGAACCCAACCAGTGCTTCTCAAGGCGAGTGTGCACAGATTTGCCTTTTTCCTCGTCACTCTGCGGAGGAGAGGCGGAGGTGATGACATCATCAGTATTGCGTCATGACATCATGACACGCAGGAAAAAGGACTCACCACTCCGATTTCATGAAGCACCTCATCAAAGACGTTGATGAAGACCTCGTCTTTGAGGGACTGCAAGCTGGCAATGCTGTAGTCTCCATTGGGTGCACTGAGGAGGACAACATGGGGACATTAGGGTGCAACATGTCGTGATGGAAGTACACAAATGTGTATTAACAAAAGTACAAGTATAAATGTGTGTATTGATGGTAAATACGAGTATAAATGTGTGTACTAATAGAAGTAAAAGTATAAATATGTGTATTGATGGTAGTACAAATATATATGTGTGTGTTAATAGATAGTATAATTTCACCCCATCCTTGTTTGTGAATTACTTAGCGTTTCATGCAAGCTGCTTTTATACCCAATCATGGCACCCACCTGTTTTTAATTAGCCTGCACACCTGTGGGATGTCCCAAATAAGTGTTGGATGAGCATTCCTCAACTTTATCAGTATTTATTGCTACCTTTCCCAACTTCTTGGTCACGTGTTGCTGGCATCAAATTCTAAAGTTAATGATTATTTGCAAACAAAAAAATGTTTATCAGTTTGAACATCAAATATGTTGTCTTTGTAGCATATTCAACTGAATATGGGTTGGAAATGATTTGCAAATCATTGTATTCTGTTTATATTTACATCTAACACAATTTCCCAACTCAAATGGAAACGGGGTATGTATAAGTATAAATGTGTGTATTGATGGTAGTACAAGTATACATGGTAGTATTGATGGTAGTACAAGTATACATGTGTGTATTGATGGTAGTACAAGTATACATGTGTGTATTGATGGTGGTACAAGTCTAAATGTGTGTATTGATGGTAGTACAAGTATACATGTGTGTATTGATGGTAGTACAAGTATACATGTGTGTATTGATGGTAGTACAAGTATACATGTGTGTATTGATGGTGGTACAAGTCTAAATGTGTGTATTGATGGTAGTACAAGTATACATGTGTGTATTGATGGTAGTACAAGTATACATGTGTGTATTGATGGTAGCACAAGTACAAATGTGTGTATTGATGGTAGTAAAAGTATACATGTGTGTATTGATGGTAGTACAAGTATACATGTATGTAGTGATGGCAGTACAAGTATAAATGTGTGTATTCATGGCAGTACAAGTATACATGTGTGTATTGCTGGTATTACAAGTATACATGGTAGTATTAATGGTAGTACAAGTATAAATGTGTGTATTGATGGTAGTACAAGTACACATGTGTGTATTGATGGTAGTACAAGTATAAATGTGTGTACTGATGGTAGTACAAGTATAAATGTGTTTTTGATGGTAGTACAAGTATAAATGTGTTTTTTGATGGTAGTACAAGTATAAATGTGTTTTTTGATGGTAGTACAAGTATAAATGTGTTTTTTGATGGTAGTACAAGTACAAATATAAATGTGTGTATTGATGGTAGTAAAAGTATACACGTGTGAATTGATGGTAGTACAAGTATACATGTGTGTATTGATGGTAGTACAAGTACAAATATAAATGTGTGTATTGATGGTAGTACAAGTACAAGTATAATTGTGTGTATTGATGGAAGTACAAGTACAAGTATACACGTGTGTATTGATGGTAGTAAAAGTATACACGTGTGTATTGATGGTAGTAAAAGTATACACGTGTGTATTGATGGTAGTAAAAGTATACACGTGTGTATTGATGGTAGTACAAGTATACACGTGTGTATTGATGGTAGTACAAGTATACACGTGTGTATTGATGGTAGTACAAGTATACACGTGTGTATTGATGGTAGTACAAGTATACACGTGTGTATTGATGGTAGTACAAGTATACACGTGTGTATTGATGGTAGTACAAGTATACACGTGTGTATTGATGGTAGTACAAGTAAAAGTATACCTGTGTGTATTGATGGTAGTACAAGTAAAAGTATACCTGTGTGTATTGATGGTAGTACAAGTAAAAGTATAATTGTGTGTATTGATGGTAGTACAAGTAAAAGTATAATTGTGTGTATTGATGGTAGTACAAGTAAAAGTATAATTGTGTGTATTGATGGTAGTACAAGTAAAAGTATAATTGTGTGTATTGATGGTAGTACAAGTATACATGTGTGTATTGATGGTAGTACAAGTCTAAATGTGTGTATTGATGGTAGTACAAGTATACATATGTGTATTGATGGTAGTACAAGTCTAAATGTGTGTATTGATGGTAGTACAAGTATACATTTGTGTATTGATGGTAGTACAAGTATACATTTGTGTATTGATGGTAGTACAAGTATACATTTGTGTATTGATGGTAGTACAAGTATACATGTGTGTATTGATGGTAGTACAAGTATACATGTGTGTATTGATGGTAGTACAAGTATACATGTGTGTATTGATGGTAGTACAAGTATACATGTGTGTATTGATGGTAGTACAAGTATACATGTGTGTATTGATGGTAGTACAAGTCTAAATGTGTGTATTGATGGTAGTACAAGTATACATATGTGTATTGATGGTAGTACAAGTATACATTTGTGTATTGATGGTAGTACAAGTATACATGTGTGTAACATGAGAGGCGGACCTGAAAGGCAGCTGCAGTTCTTCGTTCCAGCAGGGGTTGGGTCCTTCGGCCGTGGTGGTCTGGAACATGTTGCGCTGGAAGGAGACCTCCACAAAGGGTCTGACCTGGACCTAGGTCACATGACAGCAGCATGAGGAGGACGTGGAAGGATGAGGAGAGTGCCAGTCCTACCTGGCCCAGCAACCAGTCGCCGGCCTGCATGCCGCCATGTGACGTCTGCGCCGCTTTGCTGAGGAAGAACTTTTTTTTAGATATCACATTCAGTGTCGGGGGCGGCGCTCACCTGACCAGGCTCACCTGCTAGGAGGGCGGCGCACCGGGATGTCGTAGGCTCGCAGGATGTTGACCAGCAGTTTGATGTCGCCGTCAGAGAGGTTCTGAGCCGTCACTTTCTTCCTCTCCTTCCTCTGAGGCTTCAGCGGACGCTTGGGCTCGGCCAGGTGGAAAAGGTTGAGTCCCAGAATCCTGTGGGTCCCACAAACATGGTCTTAATGCAAGTCAGGGCAAAAACAAGGCTCAGTCCCACCAGGAATGAAAGCAGGCCTCAAAAGAGAAACATGTATCCTAAATACCTTTGTCCTTGAAGAACTACAAGTAAGAGATGGTAAACGAGACCTTGATCCGAGATTAGCTTACTAATAAAAATACAGTAGGGCTCCAATTTCGAGGAAAATATCTTTGGCAATAGCGACGGCTCGAGCGGCGAATAGAATCATGTCCCCAAAATACCTTTGTCCTTGAAGAACTACAAGTTAGAAATGGTAAACGAGACCTTGACCTGAGATTAGCTTACTAATGAAAATACAATAGGGCTCCAATTTCGAGGGAGATCACTTTGACTATAGCGACGGCTCGAGCGACGAATAGAATCACGTCTCCAAAAAAACTTTGTCCTTGAAGTAATACAAATTAGAAATGGTAAAAGAGACCTTGACCCGAGATTAGCTTATAAATAAAAATACAGTAGGGCTCCAAGTTCGAGGAAGATCATTTTTACAATAGCAACTGCTCCAGCGGCGAATAGAATCATGTCCCCAAAATAACTTTGTCCTTGAAATACTATGAGTTAGAAATGGTAAACGAGACCTTGACCCGAGATTAGCTTACTAATAAAAATACAGTAGGGCTCCAATTTCGAGGGGGATCACTTTGACAATAGCGACGGCTCGAGCGGCGAATAGAATCACGTCCCCAAAATAACTTTGTCCTTGAAGAACTACGAGTTAGAAATGGTAAACGAGACATTTACCCAAGATTAGCTTACTAATAAAAATACAGTAGGGATCCAAGTTCGAGGAAGATCATTTTTACAATAGCGACTGCTCGAGTGGCGAATAGAGACATGTCCCCAAAATACCTTTGTCCTTGAAGAACTACAAGTTAGAAATGGTAAAAGAGACCTTGACCCGGGATTATCTTACTAATAAAAATACAGTAGAACTCCAAGTTTGAAGAAGATCACTGACAATGGAGACTGCTCGAGTGGCGAATAGAATCCTGTCCCCAAAATAACTTTGTCCTTGAAGCAAAACGAGTTAAAAATGGTAAACGAGACCTTGATCCGAGATTAGCTTACTCATAAAAATGCAGTATGGCTCCAAGTTCGAGGACGATCATTTTGACAGTAGCGACTGCTTGAGCGGCGAATAGAATCATGTGCCCAAAATAACTTTGTTCTTGAAGAACTACGAGTTAGAAATGGTAAACGAGACCTTGACCCGAGATTAGCTTACTAATAAAAATACAGTAGAGCTCCAAGTTTGAGGAAGCTCAGTTAGACAATGGCGACTACTCGAGCGGCGAATAGACACTAGTAGTTGAAAATAAATACGGAGTCTGAGTTTCAAGGAGGACCCCAAGTCACATGTCCTGGTGGGACTGAGCTCCTACTGGGCTGGGTTGTGGGCAGGAAGGCAAGCAAGAAGAAGTCACGTACCCTGGACCAGCACCACTGTTAAACATGCACAGCAGGAGAAAGAAGGAGAGATGAATGCCAGAGCAGAGAAGTTGCAAGTCAAGAAAAGGCCCAACAACCCATGGAGCGTGTTTTCAAAGAGCGGCGCCTACGACCTCGGCAGAGAGAGCCTGGAGAGAGGCCGTGACACGACATCCTCATACTTACGTCAGACGGTTTTTGATTTCCGCCCTGTCATTGACTTTGACTGGCCACTGACTCCACAGCTCGTGGTAATCTAACCTCTCACTCTCAACTCGAAGATGCCGATCAGGCCCTCTTAGTAAATGTGCTCCACTTTTGTACGTGTGTTTGTAATTTTGCCAGCGACATGCACAGGAGAGAGTGAATTAGTGCTTTCTACACATGCGGCGTGCCAGATGTGAGGCTGGACGTGGTACCCGATACTTGGCATCTCCTCCTCCACCACCAGGTCAGACAGCAGGTAATGATGTCTGGCCAGGAGGAACCTGTGGATGACGGCTTCGCGGATCTGCGGGGGGAGGAAAGCGTTTCAACTTGTGGTCAGCCGCCGCGCTCTCAGCGGGTGGACGTGCTCACCTTCTGCAGGTATTTGGCCACTAAAGCTCTGTGAGAGTCCAGATGTTCTTTGGTGTCGATGATCTCGCCATCTTTCAGCCTCTTCTCGTACTCCTGAAAGCAAACATCGGCAAGCGCCACCCGTCAGGCCGCTGCAGCTGAGTAAAGCCAGCGCACCCCTCCCACTTCATGGGATGGGTGCATATCACACACCTTGTTATCTTCCACAGGTGTGTAAAAGACCACCTTCATCTTTATGAATCAATCAATGTTTACTTATATAGCCCTAAATCACTAGTGTCTCAAAGGGCTGCACAAACCACCACGACATCCTCGGTAGGCCCACATAAGGGCAAGGAAAACTCACACCCAGTGGGACGTCTGTGACAATAATGACTATGAGAACCTTATGACACGATTGTATATACGGCGGATACTGCCCTCCAAAATAGTTTCTCTCGTTTTGAGGAAATAACATTAGAGGAATTGTTACAACGTGTAAATGGAATAAAACATACAACATGTTTACTTGACCCTCTTCCTGGGAAACTGATCAAGGAGCTCTTTGTATTATTAGGTCCATCAGTGCTAAATATTATAAACTTATCACTTTCCTCGGGCACTGTTCCCCTAGCATTCAAAAAAGCGGTTATTCATCCTCTTCTTAAAAGACCTAACCTCGATCCTGACCTCATGGTAAACTACCGACCGGTGTCTCACCTTCCCTTTATTTCAAAAATCCTCGAAAAAATTGTTGCGGAGCAGTTAAATGAACACTTAGCGTCTAACAATCTATGTGAAACCTTTCAATCCGGTTTCAGGGCAAATCACTCGACGGAGACAGCCCTCGCAAAAATGACTAATGATCTATTGCTAACGATGGATTCTGATGCGTCATCTATGTTGCTGCTCCTCGATCTTAGCGCTGCTTTCGATACCGTCGATCATAATATTTTATTAGAACGTATCAAAACACGAATTGGTATGTCAGACTTAGCCCTGTCTTGGTTTAACTCTTATCTTACTGATAGGATGCAGTGTGTCTCCCATAACAATGTGACCTCGGACTACGTTAAGGTAACGTGTGGAGTTCCCCAGGGTTCGGTCCTTGGCCCTGCACTCTTCAGCATCTACATGCTGCCGCTAGGTGACATCATACGCAAATACGGTGTTAGCTTTCACTGCTATGCTGATGACACCCAACTCTACATGCCCCTAAAGCTGACCACACACGCCGGATTGTAGTCAGCTGGAGGCGTGTCTTAATGAAATTAAACAATGGAACAAGTAATATTGCAGCAAAACTATTTGCCAACGCATATCTCAATCTGTGCATCTGTTAATTTCATTTAGGAGTTTCTATACCAATTTGTGTGTTATAATCTGTGTATTTAGATCCATATTTGTGTCTATCTAAATCTGTGTGTTTAATAAGATCCGTATTTGAGTGCTTTAATTTGTGTGTCTGTATATCAATCTGTGTGTGTGTAACCAAATCCGTATTTGTGGGTTTTGAATGAATGAATGAATGAATGAATGAAATAAGTTTATTTCGGTCATATAATCAATCCAATCAACCATTGTGTGTGATCAGTTTTACAGTACATGTTATATGTATACAATAATGCACATTTACACACGAAAGAAAAGAAAAAGAGTGACCAAAAAAGGAATAGACTGAAGCCAAAGCTTATATTTGCCTATCCTATACCTTCACAGAAAATTAGATTGCCTGGAACATCAACATAAACAAATAAATAAATCAAAAATCGATGGGATGAAAGTAATTGTGACTATATTTGATAATTTTCAATTATTTCACCTTTCAATGTGTTTCTTAAACCTTACCAAAGAAGTGCATGTCTTCAGCTCATCACTGAGCTTGTTCCACCATTTAACTCCTAAAACTGTAATACATTTGTATTTTATATTTGTTCTCGCTTTACCTATTTCAAAAATCGATACCCCCCGTAAATTATAGTTTTCTCCTCTTAAATGAAATAGCCTGAGAATACAAGCTGGAAGGCTGTTGTTTTTTTACTCGAAACATAATTTCCATTGTTTTTAAAAACACAATGTCTGAAAATTGTAATACATTTGAACTCATAAATAATGGATTGGTATGTTCATAGTAGCAGGCTTTGTGTATTATTCTAATGACCCTTTATTGAAGTTTTATTATTGGGTCTATGTTTGTTTTATAAACATTTCCCCAAATTTTGACACAATACGTTAAATATGGAAAAATAAAAGAATAATACAACATATGCAGGCATGTCTTATTCAGCATGTGTCTTACTTTATAAAGAATAACAATAGATTTGGATATTTTTCCTTTTATATATTCAATATGCGGTTTCCAACACAGTTTATGATCAATTATTATTCCCAAGAATTTTGTTTCATATACTCTATCAATTTCCACATGATTTAACTTTAATTTTGCTTCACAATTTGTCCTTGCACCACTAAACACCATAAATTTAGTTTTCTTATCATTTAATGATAACTTATTAATATCAAACCATTTTTTTAGTTGAATTAACTCAACCTCCATTATCCTCAAAACTTCCTTCAAGTCTTCTCCTGAACAATATACATTTGTATATTATTCAGGAGAAGACTTGAAGGAAGTTTTAGTTTTAGTTTGTGTGTCTGTATCTCAAGCTTTGTGTGTGTAATCAGATCCCCATGTGCAGGGTTTTAAATTTCTGTGCCTGTATCGCAGTATGTGTGTGTGTAATCAGATCTGTATTTGTGTTTTTTTAATTTGTGTATCTGTATATTAATCTGTGTGAGTAATCAGAGCCTAATTTGTGTGTTTTAGTTTGTCTGTTTCTCAATCTGTGTGTGAAATCAGATCTGTATTTGTGTTTTTTAATTTGTGTGTCTGTATATCAATCTGTGTGAGTAATCAGATCCGTATTTGTGTGTTTTTATCCCAATCGGTATGTGTAATCGGATCCGTATTTGTGAGTTTTAGTTTGTGTGTCTGTATCTCAATCTGTGTGTGTGTAATCAAATCAGCATGTGCCTGTTTTAAATATGTGAGTCTATCTCAAGATGTGTGTGTGTCATCAGATCTGTATTTGTGTGTCTGTATCTCAATCTGTGTGTGTGTGTGTAATCAGACCCGCATGTGCAGGTTTTAAATGTGTGTCTCCAACTCAAGCTATGTGTGTGTCATCAGATCTGTATTTGTGTGCCTATATCTCAATCTGTGAATGTGTAATCAGATCCATAGTTGTGCTTTAATTTGTTTGTCTGTATCTCAATGTGTGTGGAATAAGAACTGTATTTGTGTTTTTTAATTTGTGTGTCTGTATATCAATCTGTGTGAGTAATCAGATCCGTATTTGTGTGTTTTAGTTTGTGTGTCTTTATCCCAATCGGTGTGTGTAATCGGATCCGCATTTGTGAGTTTTAGTTTGTGTGTCTGTATCTCAATCTGTGTGTGTGTAATCAAATCAGCATGTGCCGGTTTTAAATTTGAGTCTATCTCAAGATGTGTGTGTGGCATCAGATCTGTATTTGTGTGTCTGTATCTCAATCTGTGTGTGTGTAATCAGACCCGCATGTACAGGTTTTAAATGTGTGTCTCCATCTCAAGCTATGTGTGTGTCATCAGATCTGTATTTGTGTGCCTATAACTCAATCTGTGAATGTGGAATCAGATCCATAGTTGTGCTTTAATTTGTTTGTCTGTATCTCAATGTGTGTGTAATAAGATCTGTATTTGTGTTTTTTAATTTGTGTTTGTGTAATCAGATCCATATATGTGTGTTTTAATTTGTGTCTGTATCTCAATCTGTGTGTGTGTGTAATCAGATCCATATTTGTGTGTTTTAATTTGTGTGTCTGTATTTCAATCTGTGTGTGTGTAATCAGTTCCGCATGTGCAGGTTTTAATTTGTGTGTCTGTATCTGTGTGTGTGTGTGTGTAATCAGATCCATATTTGTGTGTCTGTATCTGTGTGTGTGTGTGTGTAATCAGATCCATATTTGTGTGTTTCAATCTGTGTGTGTGTAATCAGTTCCGCATGTGCAGGTTTTAATTTGTGTGTCTGTATCTCTGTGTGTGTGTGTGTGTGTGTAATCAGATCCATATTTGTGTTTTAATTTGTGTGTCTGTATTTCAATCTGTGTGTGTGTGTAATCAGTTCCGCATGTGCAGGTTTTAATTTGGGTGTCTGTATCTGTGTGTGTGTGTGTGTGTGTGTGTGTGTGTGTGTGTGTAATCAGATCCATATTTGTGTGTTTTAATTTGTGTGTCTGTATTTCAATCTGTGTGTGTGTAATCAGTTCCGTATGTGCAGGTTTTAATTTGTGTGTCTGTATCTCTGTGTGTGTGTGTGTGTGTGTGTGTGTGTGTGTAATCAGATCCATAGTTGTGTGTTCTAATTTGTGTGTCTGTATTTCAATCTATGTGTGTGTAATCAGTTCCGCATGTGCAGGTTTTAATGTGTGTGTGTATTTAGTTCTGTATGTGGTTTTAATTTGTGTGTCTGTACCTTGGCCTGTGTGAAATCTGATTCGCAATTGTGTGCATGTGTCTCAACCTGTGTGTGTAATCAGACTTGCGTGTGTGACCAGATCAGCATGTGCTTGTTTTAAATTGTGTGTCTGTATCTCGATCTGTGTGCGTGTCACCAGATCTGTGAATGTGTGTTTTAATTTGTGTGTATGTATCTCGATCTGTGTGTGTGTAACCAGATCTGTGTATGTGTGTATGTTCGATCTGTGTGTGTGTAACCAGATCTGTGTATGTGTTTTAACTTGTGTGTATGTATCTCGATCTGTGTGTGTGTAACCAGATCTGTGTATGTGTGTTTTAATTTGTGTGTCTGTATATCGATCTGTGTGTGTAATCAGATTCGTATTTGTGTGTTTTAATTTGTGTGTGTCTGTATCTCAATCTGTGTGTGTAATCAGATTCGTATTTGTGTGTTTTAATTTGTGTGTCTGTTTCTGGACCTGTGTGTGTGTGTAATCAGATCCACATTTATGTGCAGCCCTTTGAAACACTTGTGATTTAGGGCTATATAAATAAACATTGATTGATTGATTGATTTAATTTGTGTGTCTGAATCTCAAAATGTGTGTTTTAATTTGTGTGTCTATACCTCAATCTTTGTGTTTTATTAGATCCGCATTTGGGTGTTTTAAATTGTGTGTCTGTATCTCAATCTGTGTGTGTAATCAGATTCGTATTTGTGTGTTTTAATTTGTGTGTCTGTTTCTGGACCTGAGTGTGTAATCAGATCCACATTTATGTGCAGCCCTTTGAAACACTTGTGATTTAGGGCTATATAAATAAACATTGATTGATTGATTGATTTAATTAGTGTGTCTGAATCTCAATATGTGTGTTTTATCAGATCCGCATTTGTGTGTTTTAATTTGTGTGTCTGTATCTCAATCTTTGTGTTTTATTAGATCCGCATTTGTGTGTTTTAATTTGTACGTCTGTATGTGTGTGTGTGTGTGTGTGTAAACAGAATGTCACTGTCACTGGCAATCTAATGTGGGGACTTGAACATAGAACAACATGAGTGGGTGTTCATCACCTTAGAAAACTACACAACGTCACACTCCACCAGTCATTGTACTGCTACTCAAGCTGTACGCGGACTACTCTAAAGCACATTCAGGTTACCTTTTTAGCGCGCGGTGCCTTGGCAAGTGGAACCGATGAACAATGAATGTGTGTACTGGCTGACCTTTGGGAGACCTACCTTGAAGACTTTATCCGTCACCTCCCTCTCCTGAGCAGGGACACACTTGTAATTGCGAAACTCGGGCACTTCCTGGCTTCGGAGCACCAGCAGACGGAATCGCCTGGACCTGTCCAGGTCTTCATCGCTCACAAAGTTGAACTCTTCTTGTAGTTGCTCCAGACGGAAGTAGTCGGCAGCCGTCACCTCTCCGCTGCTGGCCACCTCCACACACACACACACACACACACACACACACACACACACACACACACACACACACACACATGTAAACACACCACACGGACGCCGAGGGGAACTTCTCAGATTCTCACTTTGAGGAGCTGCATGATGGAAGAGTTTTTGGGATCATTAGGGTCCAGACGAGACTGCGCGGCCCACTCTCCAATTTTCTTCATGTCAGCCAGTCCAGATGGTCCAATGTGGGCGGCGGCTTCAGGATGACCACTGAAACGCAAAAAGACAACGAGTCCTAAAACGGTATTGTTACACAATCAAGATCTCCTACCCGACTACGCTGCCCAGGATTTGAGACACGGGAGGCGCCAGGGGCAGGTCGTCCTCGCCGACCCCCCAGGACACGCAGCACGACACCTTGCCAGAAGTCAGGAGGACCACTCTGTTGCTGCCGTCGGCCACGAAAGAGAGTGGAACATCTGACAAAGAGGAGACATGTAACCAAGACAACATATGGGAAGATGAAGAATGCAATTTAGTTGAAATGCTGACAGAATGAACTATGAATGTAAGAATAGTTGGAATGGTTTCGATGTTAAGTTAAGGCACCAATGATTGTCACACACACACGAGGCGTGGCAAAATAAATCTCTGCATTTGACCCATCACCCTTGATCAAGCCCTGGGAGGTGAGGGGAGCAGTGAGCAGCAGTGGTGGCCGCGGCTGGGAATCATTTTTGGTGATTTAACCCCCAATTCCAACCCTTGATGCTGATTGCCAAGCTGGGAGGTAATGGGTCCCATTTTTATAGTCTTTGGTATGACTCGGCCGGGGTTTGAACTCACAACCTACCGGTCTCAGGAAAAGTTAGAATTTCCAGGAAAACCGGAATTTAGTTTGGAACTTGGGAAAGTGTTAGTTTGAATGTCCTGAATGAGCTGAATTGGTTGATGTTGGAATTGTTTAAATCGATCAAGAAATGTTAATGTGGTAACAGTTTGAATTGAAAAATGGTATTACGGAATTCCGGGAATTTCAGGAAAATCGGGAATCTTTCCTGTTCAAAAAACAATTACATTTTTTAATGTGTGAATGCTCCAATGCTGAAGTTGAAGTGAAATACTGAGAGAATACAGTCTGAATGTAAGAATAGTTTGAATGGTTTCAATGTTGGAGAATTTCAATTTCCAGAAAAATCGGAATCTGGTTTGGAACTTGTGAAAGTGTTAGTTTGAATGTCCAGGATGATTGGAATGTGTTGATGTTGGAATGGTTTGAATCGGTTGAAAAATGTTGGAATTGTGCAACTCGGAAAAGTGTCCCATTCATTTCAATTGGAACTTCCTGGAAATTTGGGGCAAAGCAGGATTGTTTGGTAAATTATTAGGAGCATGAATGTTGTGAATGAGCTGAATTGGGATTGTTTAAATCGATCAAGTATTAACAGTTTTAATTTAAAAATGGTATTAAAGAATTCCTGGAATTTCAGGATAACGGGGAATTTTTCCAGTTCAAAAAACAATTATATATTTTTTTTCTGATAAGAGGAATGTTTCCATGGTAGAACGGTTGAAGTGGTTTGAAAAATGTGAAAGTAGTAGTCAACAGAAAAAAAGGGAATTCTGGGAATTCCTGGAATTTTTTTGAACTTCGTTAAATTATAGTTTGAATATGTTATGTTAATATGTTGAGGGTGAAATGGTTTGAATCGGTTGAAATATGTGGAAATGGTGGAAAAATGTCCCGGAAAATCTGGAATTCTGGGAATTATTTAAGGGAAAAATGGATGAAAAATGTAGAAGGTACAGTGCGCCAAAATCTGGAGAAGAAGAACTAGATGACGAAATTCCTGAAGGAATTGCGTGTGAATGCTCCAAAGCTGAAGTTGAATTAAAAGCTGACAAAATGTAGTATGAATGTAAGAAAAGTTTGAATGTTGGAATTGTTTCAATAATGAAGGGTTTGAATTTCCAGGAAAACCGAAATTTAGTTTGGAACTTGGGAAAGTGTTAGTTTGAATGTCCTGAATGAGCTGAATTGGTTGATGTTGGAATTGTTTAAATCGATCAAGAAATGTTAATGTGGTAACAGTTTGAATTGAAAAATGGTATTACGGAATTCCTGGAATTTCAGGAAAATCGGGAATATTTCCTGTTCAAAAAACAATTACATTTTTTAATGTGTGAATGCTCCAATTCTGAAATTGAAGTGAAATACTGAGAGAATACCGTTTGAATGTAAGAATGGTTTCAATGTTGAAGAATTTCAATTTCCAGAAAAATCGGAATCTGGTTTGGAACTTGTGAAAGTGTTAGTTTGAATGTCCAGGATGATTGGAATGTGTTGATGTTGGAATGGTTTGAATCGGTTGAAAAATGTGGGAATTGTGCAACTCGGAAAAGTGTCCCATTCATTTCAATTGGAACTTCCTGGAAATTTGGGGCAAAGCAGGATTGTTTTGAAAATTATTAGGAGCATGAATGTTGTGAATGAGCTGGATTGGATTTGTTTAAATCGATCAAGTATTAACAGTTTTAATTTAAAAATGGTATTAAAGAATTCCTGGAATTTCAGGATAACGGGGAATCTTTCCAGTTCAAAAGACAATTACATTTTTTTTTCTGATAAGAGGAATGTTTTCACGGTAGAACGGTTGAAGTGGTTTGAAAAATGTGAAAGGAGTAGTCAACAGAAAAAATGGGAATTCTGGGAATTTTTTGGAACTTTGTTAAATTATAGTTTGAATGTCCAGGATGAATGTGTTATGTTAATATGTTGAGGGTGAAATGGTTTGAATCGGTTGAAATATGTGGAAAAATGTCCCGGAAAATCTGGAATTCTGGGAATTTTTTAAGGGAAAAATGGATGAAAAATGTAGAAGGTACAGTGCGCCAAAATCTGGAGAAGAAGAAGAACTAGATGACGAAATTCCTGAAGGAATTGTGTGTGAATGCTCCAAAGCTGAAGTTGAATTAAAAGCTGACAAAATGTAGTATGAATGTAAGAAAAGTTTGAATGTTGGAATTGTTTCAATAATGAAGAGTTTGAATTTCCAGGAAAACCGGAATTTAGTTTGGAACTTGGGAAAGCGTTAGTTTGAATGTCCTGAATGAGCTGAATTGGTTGATGTTGGAATTGTTTAAAATTGATCAAGAAATGTTAATGTGGTTACAGTTTGAATTGAAAAATGGTATTACGGAATTCCTGGAATTTCAGGAATATTTCCTGTTCAAAAAACAATTACATTTTTTAATGTGTGAATGCTCCAATGCTGAAATTGAAGTGAAATACTGAGAGAATACAGTTTGAATGTAAGAATGGTTTCAATGTTGAAGAATTTCAATTTCCAGAAAAATCGGAATCTGGTTTGGAACTTGTGAAAGTGTTAGTTTGAATGTCCAGGATGATTGGAATGGTTTGAATCTGTTGAAAAATGTGGGAATTGTGCAACTCGGAAAAGTGTCCCTTTCATTTCAATTGGAACTTCCTGGAAATTTGGCGCAAAGCAGGATTGTTTTGAAAATTATTAGGAGCACGAATGTTGTGAATGAGCTGAATTGGGATTGTTTAAATCGGTCAAGTATTAACAGTTTTAATTTAAAAATGGTATTAAAGAATTCCTGGAATTTCAGGATAACGGGGAATTTTTCCAGTTCAAAAAACAATTATATATTTTTTTTCTGATAAGAGGAATGTTTTCACGGTAGAACGGTTGAAGTGGTTTGAAAAATGTGAAAGGAGTAGTCAACAGAAAAAATGGGAATTCTGAGAATTCCTGGAATTTTTTTGAACTCCGTTAAATTATTGTTTGAATGTCCAGGATGAATGTGTTATGTTAATATGTTGAGGGTGAAATGGTTTGAATCGGTTGAAATATGTGGAAATGGTGGAAAAATGTCCCGGAAAATATGGAATTCTGGGAATTTAAGGGAAAAATGGATGAAAAATGTAGAAGGTACAGTGCGCCAAAATCTGGAGAAGAAGAAGAACTAGATGACGAAATTCCTGAAGGAATTGCGTGTGAATGCTCCAAAGCTGAAGTTGAATTAAAAGCTGACAAAATGTAGTATGAATGTAAGAAAAGTTTGAATGTTGGAATTGTTTCAATAATGAAAAGTTTGAATTTCCAGGAAAACCGGAATTTGGTTTGGAACTTGGGAAAGTGTTAGTTTGAATGTCCAGGATGATTGGAATGTGTTGATGTTGGAATGGTTTGAACAGGTTGAAAAATGAGGGAATTGTGCAACTTGGAAAAATGGCAAATTCATTTCAAATGGGAACTTCCTGGAAATTTGGAGAAAAGCAGGATTGTTTTGAAAATGATTAGGAGCATGAATGTCCTGAATGAGCTGGATTGGTTGATGTTGAAATTGTTTAAATCGATCGAGTAGGAACAGTTTTAATTTAAAAATTGTATGACGGACTTCCTGGAATATTTTTTCCTGATAGGAGGAATGTTTCGACTTGAGAATGTTTGAAGTGGTTTGAAAAATGTGAAAGGAATAGTAAACAGAAAAAAGGGGAATTCCTGGAAATTTTTTCAACTTCGAAAAATTATAGTATTGAATGCCCAGGATGAATATGTTATGTTAATATGTTGAAGGTGGAATGGTTTGAATCGGTTGAAAAATGTGGAAATGGTGGAAGTTTGAAAAATGGCCAATTCATTTTGAAAAAGAAAAAATGTCCCGGAAAACCTGGATCTTCTGGGAAACAAGGGAATTTGTCGAGGGAAAAGCCCGCGATTCTTGAATAGGCTGAACAGTTTGAATCGGATGAAAAATGTGGAAGGAGTAGTCAACAGAAAAAATGGGAATTCCTGGAATTTTTTTGAACTTTGTTAAATTATAGTTTGAATGTCCAGGATGAATATGTTGAGGGTGAAATGGTTTTAATCGGTTGAAATATGTGGAAATAGTGGAAAAATGTCCCGGAAAATCTGGAATTCTGGGAATTTTTTAAGGGAAAAATGGATGAAAAATGTAGAAGGTACAGTGCGCCAAAATCTGGAGAAGGAGAAGAACTAGATGACGAAATTCCTGAAGGAATTGCGTGTGAATGCTCCAAAGCTGAAGTTGAATTAAAAGCTGACAAAATGTAGTATGAATGTAAGAAAAGTTTGAATGTTGGAATTGTTTCAATAATGAAAAGTTTGAATTTCCAGGAAAACCGGAATTTAGTTTGGAACTTGGGAAAGTGTTAGTTTGAATGTCCAGGATGATTGGAATGTGTTGATGTTGGAATTGTTTGAATCGGTTGAAAAATGTGGGAATTGTGCAACTCGGAAAAGTGTCCCATTCATTTCAATTGGAACTTCCTGGAAATTTGGGGCAAAGCAGGATTGTTTTGAAAATTATTAAGAGCATGAATGTTGTGAATGAGCTGAATTGGATTTGTTTAAATTGATCAAGTATTAACAGTTTTAATTTAAAAATGGTATTAAAGAATTCCTGGAATTTCAGGATAACGGGGAATTTTTCCAGTTCAAAAAACAATTAAATTTTTTTTTTCTGATAAGAGGAATGTTTCCACGGTAGAACGGTTGAAGTGGTTTGAAAAATGTGAAAGTAGTAGTCAACAGAAAAAAAATGGGAATTCTGGGAATTCCTGGAATTTTTTTGAACTTCGTTAAATTATAGTTTGAATGTCCAGGATGAATATGTTGAGGGTGAAATGGTTTTAATCGGTTGAAATATGTGGAAATAGTGGAAAAATGTCCCGGAAAATCTGGAATTCTGGGAATTTTTTAAGGGAAAAATGGATGAAAAATGTAGAAGGTACAGTGCGCCAAAATCTGGAGAAGGAGAAGAACTAGATGACGAAATTCCTGAAGGAATTGCGTGTGAATGCTCCAAAGCTGAAGTTGAATTAAAAGCTGACAAAATGTAGTATGAATGTAAGAAAAGTTTGAATGTTGGAATTGTTTCAATAATGAAAAGTTTGAATTTCCAGGAAAATCGGAATCTGGTTTGGAACTTGGGAAAGTGTTAGTTTGAATGTCCAGGATGATTGGAATGTGTTGATGTTGGAATGGTTTAAATCGATCAAGAAATGTTAATGTGGTAACAGTTTGAATTGAAAAACGGTATTACGGAATTCCTGGAATTTCAGGAAATTCGGGAATATTTCCTGTTCAAAAAACAATTACATTTTTTAATGTGTGAATGCTCCAATGCTGAAGTTGAAGTGAAATACTGAGAGAATACGTTTTGAATGTAAGAATGGTTTCAATGTTGAAGAATTTCAATTTCCAGAAAAATCGGAATCTGGTTTGGAACTTGTGAAATTGTTAGTTTGAATGTCCAGGATGATTGGAATGTGTTGATGTTGGAATGGTTTGAATCGGTTGAAAAAATGTGGGAATTGTGCAACTCGGAAAAGTGTCCCATTCATTTCAATTGGAACTTCCTGGAAATTTGGGGCAAAGCAGGATTGTTTTGAAAATTAATAGGAGCATGAATGTTGTGAATGAGCTGAATTGGATTTGTTTAAATCGATCAAGTATTAACAGTTTTAATTTAAAAATGGTATTAAAGAATTCCTGGAATTTCAGGATAAAGGGAATTTTGGGTTTACAAAGGATTGTGTCAGAAGGTTGCTGAACACAGGTCAGTTTTTGGTGAGTGTGACACTTTACCGCTGCCCACGCCCTCGTGGTCGAACATCACCCTCTGCTTGCTGCTGAACTCAAACTCCTCCATAGGGGCGCTGCCCGCCACCGCCGAGGAGCCCGGCACGGGCACGTAGACCTGTGCCAGGAGGGAGCAGGACGAGGCCACCTCCTCAAACACCTGCACGGGTGCACACCCAGGAAGAGGTTGACGACACCAACATGTAAGGTGACGTGCTTCTTCTGTTGCAAACCGTACCTGCAAAGTGATACTTTTGGGACAGTTGACGATCTTCAGGTTGAAAATCTGTCCAAAGTGCACTTTGAAGTCGGAGTTGAGGCTCCGGCTGTTGGTCTGGGACACTTCCTTGTCGTTGTAGAGGACCTTTATGAAAACAGAGCGTCTGGCAACATCCTCTCTGCGAGCGATTTCCCCCCTGAAAGAGTCAACAAACCATCAAATCAATCAATCAATGTTTATTTATATAGCCCCAAATCACAAATGTCTCAAAGGACTGCACAAATCATTACGACTACAACATCCTCGGAAGAACCCACAAAAGGGCAAGGAAAACTCACACCCAGTGGGCAGGGAGAATTCACATCCAGTGGGACGCCAGTGACAATGCTGACTATGAGAAACCTTGGAGAGGACCTCAGATGTGGGCAACCCCCCCTCTCTAGGGGATCGAAAGCAATGGATGTCGAGCGGGTGAAAGTTCAATCCATAGTGGCTCCAACACAGCCGCGAGAGTTCAGTTCAAGCGGATCCAAGACAGCAGCGAGAGTCCCGTCCACAGGAAACCATCTCAAGCGGATCAGCAGCATAGAGATGTCCCCAACCGATACAGGCGAGCGGTCCATCCTGGGTCCCGACGAGCGGTCCATCCTGGGTCTCGACTCTGGACAGCCAGTACTTCATCCATGGTCATCGGACCGGACCCCCTCCACAAGGGAGGGGGGGACATAGGAGAAAGAAAAGAAGCGGCAGATCAACTGGTCTAAAAAGGAGGTCTATTTAAAGGCTAGAGTATACAGATGAGTTTTAAGGTGAGACTTAAATGCTTCTACTGAGGTAGCATCTCGAACTGTTACCGGGAGGGCATTCCAGAGTACTGGAGCCCGAACGGAAAACGCTCTATAGCCCGCAGACTTTTTTTGGGCTCTAGGAATCACTAATAAGCCGGAGTCTTTTGAACGCAGATTTCTTGCCGGGACATATGGTACAATACAATCGGCAAGATAGGATGGAGCTAGACCGTGTAGTATTTTATACGTAAGTAGTAAAACCTTAAAGTCACATCTTAAGTGCACAGGAAGCCAGTGCAGGTGAGCCAGTACAGGTATATATGTATGTATATATGTATATAAAGGTATATACAGTATAGGTATATATGTATGTATATATGTATATAAAGGTATATACAGTACAGGCGTAATGTGATCAAACTTTCTTGTTCTTGTCAAAAGTCTAGCAGCCGCATTTTGTACCAACTGTAATCTTTTAATGCTAGACATGGGGAGACCCCAAAATAATACGTTACAGTAATCGAGACGAGACGTAACAAACGCATGGATAATGATCTCGGCGTCTTTAGTGGACAAAACTTCTAAGTTCCAACCCTGGCTGCTACTGTAGTTTTTTTTTGTCCTTGGTGTGTCTACTATGTCTGCGGTGTTTCCATGGTGTGTCCACGGTGTGTGTGTCCATGGTGTGTGTTTCCATAGTGTGTCAAAGGTGTTTCCACTGTGTGTGTGTGTGTGTCCATGGTGTGTCTGTCAGAATAATTGTCACAAAACTTTGTGTTTCGATGAGTTCCCGGCGACCAGACAAAAGCTGTCGCCACTGTGTAGGTTGGGAAGCAACATAAAGGTGTTCTGTTTCTTTCATGTATTGTAATCAACAGAAAGAGATTGTTTTGATCCGAGAACTACAATGCGGGGAGAAAGCAGGATCTGCCCAAGTTCTATGCACCTCTTCTTTGAACGGTTTTACGACCTTTTTTTTTTAAACAGCCATCAAAGGCGATGGCTGTTTACGACCCCCGTGACTTAGAAACAGCTGTTGCCATGTAGTCGGGGAAAATCAGAATAAAAGAGGAGACGTACAATTTTTTGTCAGAGCGTGTTGAGACACTGTACAGGGGTACAGTGTCTACGCCTTTCTCCTCATTGAGCTAAATTTAATTCTGTCTCTGCTTAATTCCTTTTTTCTCGTCTTGTTTAATAGAAGTCATCAGTGTTTGAACATGACTGTGTCCATGGTGTGTTCACGGTGTGTCCATGGTGTTTCCACAATGTTTGAAGTGAATTATATTTATTTAGCGCTTTTCTCTAGGCACTCAAAGCGCTTTTACATAGTGAAACCCAATATGTAAGTTACATTTAAACCAGTGTGGGTGGCACTGAGAGCAGGTGAGTAAAGTGTCACAACGGCAGTGGGGATCGAACCTGGAACCCTCGAGTATACATCAGCATTAAAAACATTTGAACCTTTTGAAATACACTCTTTAAAGAGGGTTGAATGTGTTTACTGTTGTTAAAATTTAGAGTTTACATTTTGTAAAAAAATCAAAGAAGAGTGATTAATATCCAAAATTAGGTCTGCAATAATCCCAGTTTGTTTATACTTCACTCAAAATGAACCGCAGATAGACACAATGTGAGTGACCACCAGATGTCTAAAGTATGTGCTGAACAGTTTACCACAATTCTCTCATCTAGTTGACTTCTCACTTCAGACCGGAACATGCCCAAAGACCATACAAACTGCTCTCATTATGGCTCACCCAAAGAAGACCGGTCTTGATGCCACAGTACTGAAGAACTGATCGGCCCACATCGAAGCTGACATTTTTGGTCAAAGTTCTGGAACAAGTTTATACACCAACAGCTTGATGACTTTCTCCGGTGGAACAATGTGTTTGATACTTTTCAGTCAGGTTTCAGTTCCACCACAGGACTGAAACTGCTTGGAACAAGGTGGCAAATGACATCTGCCTGAACACAAAGTCTCAGTCTTGGTTTTGCTGGACCTGAGCACTGCCTTTGACACAGTTGACCGTACTATCTTCGTACAGAGGTTAGAACACTTGGTGGGAATATTTGGTTCTGTCCTAAACTGGTTCAAGTCCTGTCTCCATCACCAGACATACTTTGTTATTGTTAGTAACTGTGTCTCTGACCAAATGGGGTCTATTCCAGGACCCCTATTTTTAAACCTGTATATGCTGTCACTAAGCCACCTGAAACATTATTAAAACCAGAGGAATAATGTCTAAATCAGACTTAGAAAGACTGATACATGCCTTGGTCTACAGCAGGTTAGACCACTGTCATGACTTTCTCACTGGGCTCCCTCAACCAGCTGTAAAGCAGCTGCAGTACATCCAGAATGCTGCTGCTCAAGTCCTGACTAGAACCAGGAAATATGACCATTTTAGTCCATGGCTTAGGTAACTGCACTGACTTCCGGTTGCTCAGAGAATGTACGTTTAAACCATCTCTCCTTGTGTGCAAGTCTTCTCAGGGTATTGTGCCAAAGTACATCTCTGACATGTTAGGACCACCTCGAGTTCTGACAACCTCAGGGAGTGGTCTCCTGCTGACATGTTAGAACCATATGAATCGTCTCGACCTCTGACAACCTCAGGGAGTGGTCTACAGCTGACATAATAGAACCATCTCGAGCTCTGAGAACCTCAGGGAGTGGTCTACAGCTGACATAATAGAACCATCTCGAGCTCTGAGAACCTCAGGGAATGGTCTCCTGCTGACATGTTGGAACCATATGAACCATCTCTAGCTCTGAAAACCTCTGGAAATGGTCTCCTGCTGACATGTAAGAACCATATGAACCATTTTGACCTCTGACAACCTCAGGGAGTGGTCTACTGCTGGCATAATAGAACCATCTCGAGCTCTGAGAACCTCAGGGAATGGTCTCCTGCTGACATGTTGGAACCACATGAACCATCTCGAGCTCTGAAAACCTCAGGGAATGGTCTCCTGCTGACATGTTGGAACCATATGAACCATCTCTAGCTCTGAAAACCTCTGGAAATGGTCTCCTGCTGACATGTAAGAACCATATGAACCATTTTGACCTCTGACAACCTCAGGGAGTGGTCTACTGCTGACATAATAGAACCATATGAACCATCTCGAGCTCTGAGAACCTCAGGGAATGGTCTCCTGCTGACATGTTAGAACTATATGAACCATCTCGAGCTCTGAGGACCTCTGAAAATGGTCTCCTGCTGACATATTATAATAACATGAACCATTTCGAGCTTTGACAACCTCAGAAAGTGATCTCCTGCTGACATGTAAGAACCATATGAACCATCTTGACCTCTGACAACCTCAGGGAGTGGTCTACTGCTGACATAATAGAACCATATGAACCATCTCGAGCTCTGAGAACCTCAGGGAATGGTCTCCTGCTGACATGTTAGAACTATATGAACCATCTCGAGCTCTGAGGACCTCTGGAAATGGTCTCCTGCTGACATATTATAATCACATGAACCATTTCGAGCTTTGACAACCTCAGAAAGTGGTCTCCTAGTGACATGTCAGAACCATATGAACCACCTCGAGCTCTGAGAACCTCTGGGAGTGTTCTCTAGTTGACATGTTACAACTATATGAACCAGAGGCGTAGCATCTAATCAAAATATAACATAATAGTATTACTGTGGTCATAATACAGTATAATACTAGTAGTAGTAATAATAATATCAAAATACAAGATAATATTATTACTGTGGTCATAAAGCAGTGTAATATTGGTAGTAATATAAAAATACAAGATAATGGTATTACTGTGGTCATAATGCAGTATAATATTATTAGTAATAATATCAAAATACAAGATAATAGTATTACTGTGGTCATAATGCAGTATAATATTATTAGTAACAATATCAAAATACAAGATAATAGTATTACTGTGGTCATAATGCAGTATAATATTATTAGTAACAATATCAAAATACAAGATAATAGTATTACTGTGGTCATAAAGCAGTGTAATATTGGTAGTAATATAAAAATACAAGATAATGGTATTACTGTGGTCATAATGCAGTATAATATTATTAGTAATAATATCAAAATACAAGATAATAGTATTACTGTGGTCATAAAGCAGTATAATATGCTTAGTAATAATATCAAAATACAAAATAATAGTATTACTGTGGTCATAATACACTATATATAATACAACTGTCTCACTTGGGGCAGAGGTCTGCCGCTGAGATCTTTCCGGAAGCAGACATCTCTGGGATGAGAATGGCCTCGCCTGGTTTCCGGCGTATTCTGGACGCCCTTTCCCTGACCTGCTGCTCTATGGTGTCAAAGTCCAACTTCTCCGGGGGCTCCGGCTTGGGGGGACCATCATCCGCGGCCCCTTCTGATTCGCTCGCGTCTGGGTCGTGTTCATCTTCTTCCGTTTCTTCTTGCGGTTGTCCTTTCTTCTTCTTCTTCTTCTTCTGCTTCTTTTGGGATTTCTGTCAAAAGGTGTAAGGCGAACATGTCACGACGAACCGGGAACCTTTCATTAGGTACACCTGATGTTCTTACCTGTTTCCTCCTCCAGGTCTTCCACTGGTCCAGCTGCTTCTTGTACTCTGCCAGCTTCCTCTGGTAGTCCACGTCTTCCTCAGCCTCCAGCTCCCACACCTCTGCCAGGACTTCCTTCTCGTACTCTTGCTCGTCGGTCTGCCGGTCTACGCTCTCCCTGGACAACACCAAGTTGAAAATGAATGATGATATTTGGTCACGACTTAAGTCTGGACTTAAAAAAATAAAAAAACACCTTCTGAGGCAGAGCTTGTAAGGTGTGTTGGTAAACCTCTGGAACTCTCTCAAGGACTTGATCTCCTTCCACACTTTGACCAGGCTCTTCAGCAGAGTTCTGTCCTTCTCCTGCTCGCTGTCTCGCAGCTGCCGTGTGTTCCTAGGGCAAATTGAGCAAGAGGAGGAATAGTTTCCATCCTAAAAAAAAAAGTGAGCCACTCACTTGATCTCCACGCCGTACTCCACGATCCTCTGCTGCATGGCCTGAGAGAGGCTCTGCTCACTGTGGATCTCCAACATGTTTCTCATGGTGTTCCTCAGCCCGTTCAGCTGCACCACACACATGCTCAGTATCATGTAGCGTGGGTCGCCGAGGGAAAGGAAGGCTCACCTTGTCCGTGAGGTGCTCTGCCAGCTTGTTGCGCTGCCTGTCCAGGTACTGGTCGTACAGCTGGGCCAGGCGTGCCCCCTGGACGTGCTCGCGACTGAAGAGCGGGTGATGGGAGAAGATGAGTCCAGACACGTCAACATCCAGCTGGTAGTCTCCCTCGCAGTCTGCTGCTCCGGTTATGTAGGCCTGGTGCATGTGGCCGCACTTTATCGGCTGTGGAGAGGATTGTCACCCAGCATAAGGTTGTGTGCAGCAGAATGACAGCTGGCATGAAGATGTAGCGCATGATGGCGTCACGTAGCTTGGTCCGAGTGTCCCACTGCATTGTGTAGCAAGTACAGTGCGATAAAGTGTGATGTATCATGACCCGGCATGATTATATAGTGTGATGTATCTTGACCCAGCATGAAGTACAAACCCCGTTTCCATATGAGTTGGGAAATTCTCCATCCATCCATTTTCTACCGCTTATTCCCTTTTGGGGTCGCGGGGGGTGCTGGCGCCTATCAGCTACAATCGGGCGGAAGGCGGGGTACACCCTGGACAAGTCGCTACCTCTGCCACTGTGAAGCCCTTGGGAAATTGTGTTAGATATAATATGAACGGAATACATCCATCCATCCATCCATCCATTTTCTACCGCCTATTCCCTTTCGGGGTCGCGGGGGGCGCTGGCGCCTATCTCAGCTACAATCGGGCGGAAGGCGGGGTACACCCTGGACAAGTCGCCACCTCATCGCAGGGCCAACACAGATAGACGGACAACATTCACACACTAGGGCCAATTTAGTGTTGCCAATCAACCTATCCCCAGGTGCATGTCTTTGGAAGTGGGGGGAAGCCGGAGTACCCGGAGGGAACCCACGCATTCACGGGGAGAACATGCAAACTCCACACAGAAAGATCCTGAGCCTGGATTTGAACCCAGGACTGCAGGACCTTCGTATTGTGAGGCAGACGCACTAACCTCTCAGCCACCGTGAAGCCCTTGGGAAATTGTGTTAGATATAATATGAACGGAATACATCCATCCATTTTCTACCGCTTATTCCCTTTTGGGGTGGCGGGGGGCGCTGGCGCCTATCTCAGCTACAATCGGGCGGAAGGCGGGGTACACCCTGGACAAGTCGCCACCTCATCGCAGGGCCAACACAGATAGACAGACAACATTCACACTCACATTCACACACTAGGGCCAATTTAGTGTTGCCAATCAACCTATCCCCAGGTGCATGTCTTTGGAGGTGGGAGGAAGCCGGAGTAGCCGGAGGGAACCCACGCATTCACGGGGAGAACATGCAAACTCCACACAGAAAGATCCTGAGCCTGGATTTGAACCCAGGACTGCAGGACCTTCGTATTGTGAGGCAGACGCACTAACCCCTCTGCCACCGTGAAGCCCTTGGGAAATTGTGTTAGATATAATATAAACAGAATACAATGATTTGCAAATCATTTTCAACCCATATTTAGTCGAATGCGCTACAAAGACAAGATATTTGATGTTCAAACTCATAAAATGTATTTTTTTTTTGCAAATAACTGCAACATGTGTTAAAGTAGTTGGGAAAGGGCATGTTCACCACTGTATTACATCACATTTTCTTTTAACAACACTCAATAAACGTTTGGGAACTGAGGAAACTAATTGTTGAAGCTTTGAAAGTGGAATTCTTTACCATTCTTGCTTGATGTACAGCTTAAGTTGTTCAACAGTCAAGGGTCTTGTCGTATTTTACGCTTCATAATGCGCCACACATTTTCGATGGGAGACATGTATGGACTGCAGGCGGGACAGGAAAGTACCCATACTCTTTTTTTTACGAAGCCACGCTGTTGTAACACTTAACTTGCTGAAATAAGCAGGGGCGTCCATAATAACATTGCTTGGATGACAACATATGTTGCTCCAAAACCTGTATGGACCTTTCAGCATTAATGGTGCCTTCACAGATGTGTAAGTTACCCATGCCTTGGGCACTAATTCACCCCCATACCATCACAGATGCTGGTTTTTGAACTTTGCGCCTATTAAAAACCGGATTGTTATTTTCCTCTTTGTTCCGGAGGACACCACGTCCATAGTTTCCAGATATAATGGGACGGCGTGGCAAAGTTGGGTGAGTGGCCGTGCCGGCAATCTGAGGGTTACTGGTTCAATCCCCACATTCTACCATCCTAGTCACGTCCGTCGTGTCCTTGAGCAAGACACTTCACCCTTGCTCCTGATGGGAGTCCTGGTTAGCGCCTTGCATGGCAGCTCCCGCCATCAGTGTGTGAATGGGTGAATGTGTAAAAACTGTCAAAGAGCTTTGGGCTCCTAAAAAAGGGGTAGAAAAGCGCTATACAAGTACAACAACTACAATAATTTGAAATGTGGACTCGTCAGACCACAGAACACTTTTCTGCTTTGAGAAGCAGAAGCTTTGAGTAGATGAGCTCGGGCCCAGCGAAGCCGGCGCCGTTCTTCGGTGTTGTTGATAAATGGCTTTCGCTTTCCATAGTAGAGTTTTAACTTGCACTTACAGATGTAGCGACCAACTGTAGTTACTGACAGTGGGTTTATGAAGTGTTCCTGAGCCCATGTGGTGATATCCTTTACACACTGATGTCGGTTTTTGATGCAGTACCGCCTGAAGGATCAAAGCTTCGTAATATTACCAATTACGTGCAGTAATTTCTCCAGATTCTCTGAACCTTTTGATGATTTTACGGACTGTAGATGGTAAAATCCCTAAATTCCTTGCAATAGCTCGTTGAGAAATGTTCTAAAACTGTTCGACAATTTGCTTACAAATTGGTGGTGACCCTTAATCAGTATTTATTGCCACCTTTCCCAACTTCTTTGTCACGTGTTGCTGGCAACAAATTCTAAAGTTAATAATTATTTGCAAAACAAAAAATGTTTATCAGTTTTAACATCAAACATGTTTTAGTAGCATATTCAACTGAATATGGGTTGAAAATGATTTGCAAGTCATTGTATTCCGTTTATATTTATAACCAACACAATTTCCCAACTCATATGGAAACGGGGTTTGTACGCTATATAGTGTGATGTATTGTGACCCAGCATGAAGTATGATAAAGTGTGATGTATCGTGACCCTGCATGAAGTATGATAAAGTGTGATGTATTGTGACCCAGCATTAGCTTTGATATAGTGTAAAGTATCAATATAGTGTGATGTATCTTGACCTAGCATGAAGTAAGATATAGTGCGGTGTATCATGACCCAGCATAAAGTATGATATGGTGTGATGTATCGTGACCCAGCATGAAGTACGATATAGTGTGATGTATTGTGACCCAGCATGATATAGTGTGATATATTGTGACCCATCATGAAGTATGATATAGTGTAATGTATCGTGACCCAGCATGAAGTACGATATACTGTGATGTATTGTAACCCAGCATGAAGTATGATATAGTGAGATGTATCGTAACCCAGCATGAAGAACGATATAGTGTGATGTATCGTGACCCAGCATTATTTTATAGTGTGATGTATCGTGACCCAGAATGAAGTATGATAAAGTGTGATGTATCATGACCCAGCATGAAGTATGATATAGTGTGATGTACCGTGACCCAGCATGGAGTATGATATAGTGTGATGTATCGTGACCCTGCATGAAGTACGATATAGTGTGATTTATCATGACTCAGCATGAAGTATGATATAGTGTGATGTATCTTGACCCAGCATGTAGTATGATATAGTGTGATGTATCATGAACCAACATGAAGTATGATATAGTGTGATGTATTGTGAACCAACATGAAGTATGATATAGTGTGATGTATCGTGACCAAGCATGGACTATGATATAGTGTGACGTATCGTGACCCAGCATGAAGTACGATATAGTGAAGTGAATTATATTTATATAGCACTTTTTCTCTAGTGACTCAAAGCGCTTTACATAGTGAAACCCAATATCTAATTCTTTTATATTCAAAGCAGTGTGGGCGGCACTGGGAGCAGGTGGGTAAAGTGTCTTGCCCAAGGACACAACGGCAGTGACTATGTAGCCTGTATGTTACTTAAGTAAAGCACTGTACAAGTATTAAGTAAACAATGAATTATATAACTGGGCTAGATGAGAAGAAACTAAATTCAGCTCTAGGAATGGAGAGTAATGCAGACTGAACACAGGTTTTAAGTTTAAATGGTACCAAATTATATTAAAGAATTATAGGAAAAATAAACAACAAAAAGACATGTAAATTCGAATGGCCATTCACATTTTTAACATAAATTACAGAACGTTCAATATTTACAATGTGATACAGTACTTGATTCAGTCCTTGTTTTTACCAAGAATGGTATAGGCGCAACACGACAGTTCATTAAACGACCTCGCAAAGTCCACGTTGTGGTGGCCGTGTCCAGAGGGGTTTTAGTGAAGGTAACGGCTAAATGTGAAAGTTCAGGGAGGACAGAAATGAACTTGTTGCGTTATGAAAAACCAAAGGGAAAAAACAGAGCGGCTGCTGAGGAGCCTCCTACCCGCCCGGGTCTCGGTTGGGTGGATTCAGTTCGGTTGGTTCGGTTCCAGGCATAAAGCTTCAGACTCTAGTTCAGGCTCTAGCTCGCCATCCAACATGTCCTGTACAACAAGGGCAGGACCAGGCAATTTTCCAGTGCGCGCACACAAAGTACATTCAGATACTAAATACTAAATAATACTACTGTATTCAAACAGCAAGCATACTTCTTAATATTGTACAATAATTCATGAATCAAATTAGAATAAATAATATAATAATTTTTACATCAAAATATTAATTCTCTAATATCAAAATCTACCAATTGCAACCACAAATAAAGTGCATGGCAGACAGTGGTTGACTGGACTGCATCATAAAATGCATTGACAAGCATCAAACAATTAACACAACCCAGAAACAAATCAGACAATTGTTGAGAGTGCTAACGTTTCATTCAGTTGACTATATTCAAAGAAACAGACATAGAAGTAGATGCTAACAGCTCCATTCAAAATGAATGTAGCGGCTAAGCTACACAGATGCAACTCACCAATTCCGCAGATAAATCCCACTTAAACACTCTCGCACGGCTTCAGTAGTTGGCTCCTGCAGTTCGACATTATTACATTTCAGTTAAAAGCTTAAGTTAGTAATTAGTGTCAAAAGCGAGTCACATACCTGCAGCAACGTCCCTCTCGCTCTTCCTGGATTTTATGCTTCCCGCAATAGGTCACGTGACCGCGTGACGCAATGACGCACGCGGCCATGTGACCGCGTGACGTAATGACGCACGCAGAGACACGAAAATAAATAGGATATTTAAGTAAAATGCTATTTAAATAGAAAGATATTTAATTAGAAATAATATTCAATGGGGTTTTGAGAGGATATTAAAATACGATTATTTAAATAGGAAGATTTAATTACAAATAATATTCAATGGGGTTTTAAAAGGATATTTAAATGAGGATATTTAATGGGGTTTTGTCACCCAGGTTACAACTAGGATGGCTGAAGCGGGGATAGAACCTGCAACCCTCAAGTTGCTGGCACGGCCGCTCTACCAGCCGAGCTATACCGCCCAAATAGTGTGATGTATTGTGACCCAGCATGAAGTACGATGTAGTGTAATGTATCGTGACCCAGAATGAAGTACGATATAGTGTGATGTATCATGACCCAGCATGAAGTATGATATAGTGTGATGTACCGTGACCCAGCATGGAGTATGATAAAGTGTGATGTATCATGACTCAGCATGAAGTATGATATAGTGTT
Source organism: Nerophis ophidion (assembly GCF_033978795.1). NCBI lineage: Eukaryota > Metazoa > Chordata > Actinopteri > Syngnathiformes > Syngnathidae > Nerophis > Nerophis ophidion. The sequence continues at coordinate 34,476,866 of NC_084636.1, read as the reverse complement.
ATGTATCGTAAGCTAGCATGAAGTACGATATACTGTGATGTATCGTGACCCATCATGAAGTATGATATAGTGTGATGTATCGTGACCCATCATGAAGTATGATATAGTGGCGCAGGGGGAGAGTGGCCGTGCGCAACCCGAGCGTCCCTGGTTCAATTCCCACCTAGTACCAACCTCGTCACATCCGCTGTGTCCTGAGCAAGACACTTCACCCTTGCTCCTGATGGGTGCTGGTTGGCGCCTTGCATGGCAGCTCCCTCCATCAGTGTGTGAATGTGTGTGTGAATGGGTAAATGTGGAAGTAGTGTCAAAGCGCTTTGAGTACCTTGAAGGTAGAAAAGCGCTATACAAGTACAACCCATTTATGTATCGTAACCCAGCATAAAGAACGATATAGTGTGATGTATCGTGACCCAGCATGATTATATAGTGTGACGTATCGTGATCCAGCATGAAGTATGATATAGTGTAATGTATCGTGACCCAGCATGAAGTACGGTATAGTGTGATGTATCATGACTCAGCATGAAGTATGATATAGTGTGATGTATCATGACTCAGCATGAAGTATGATAAAGTGTGATGTATCATGACTCAGCATGAAGTATGATATAGTGTGATGTATAATGACTCAGCATGAAGTATGATATAGTGTGATGTATCGTGACCCAGCATGTAGTATGATATAGTGTGATGTATCATGAACCAGCATAAAGAACGATATAGTGTGATGTATCGTGACCCAGCATGATTATAAAGTGTGACGTATCGTGATCCAGCATGAAGTATGATATAGTGTAATGTATCGTGACCCAGCATGAAGTATGATATAGTGTGATGTATCGTGACCCAGCATGAAGTATGATATAGTGTGATGCATCATGACTCAGCATGAAGTATAATAGTGTGATGTATCGTGACCCAGCATGGACTATGATATAGTGTGATGCATCATGACCCAGCATGATTATATAGTGTGATGTATCGTGACCCAGCATGAAGTATGACATAGTGTGATGTATCGTGACCCAGCATGGACTATGATATAGTGTGATGTATCGTGAACCAACATGAAGTATGATATAGTGTGATGTATCATGAACCAACATGAAGTATGATATAGTGTGATGTATCATGAACCAACATGGACTATGATATAGTGTGATGTATCGTGACCCAGCATGGACTATGATATAGTGTGATGTATCGTGACCCAGCATGAAGTATGATATAGTGTGATGTATCGTGACCCAGCATGATTATATAGTGTGACATATCGTGACCCAGCATGAAGTATGATATAGTGTGATGTATAGTGAACCATCATGAAGTATGATATAGTGTGATGTATCGTGACCCAGCATGAAGTATGATATAGTGTGATGTATCGTGACCCAGCATGATTATATAGTGTGACATATCGTGACCCAGCATGAAGTATGATATAGTGTGATGTATCGTGACCCAGCATGATTATATAGTGTGACGTATCGTGACCCAGCATGAAGTATGATATAGTGTGATGTATCGTGACCCAGCATGATTATATAGTGTGACGTATCGTGACCCAGCATGAAGTATGATATAGTGTGATGTATAGTGAACCATCATGAAGTATGATATAGTGTGATGTATCGTGACCCAGCATGGACTATGATATAGTGTGATGCATCGTGACCCAGCATGATTATATAGTGTGACGTATCGTGACCCAGCATGAAGTATAATATAGTGTGATGTATCGTGACCCAGCATGAAGTATAATATAGTGTGATGTATCGTGACCCAGCATGGACTATGATATAGTGTGATGTATCGTGACCCACCATGATTATATAGTGTGACGTATCGTGACCCACCATGAAGTATAATATAGTATGATGTATCGTGACCCAGCATGGACTATGATATAGTGTGATGTATCGTGACCCAGCATGAAGTATAATATAGTGTGACGTATCGTGACCCAGCATGAAGTATAATATAGTGTGATGTATCGTGACCCAGCATGAAGTATGATATAGTGTGATGTATCGTGAACCAACATGAAGTATGATATAGTGTGATGTATCATGGACCAACATGAAGTATGATATAGTGTGATGTATAGTGAACCATCATGAAGTATGATAAAGTGTGATGTATCGTGACCCAGCATGGACTATGATATAGTGTGATGTATCGTGACCCAACATGAAGTATGATATAGTGTGATGTATAGTGAACCATCATGAAGTATGATAAAGTGTGATGTATCGTGACCCAGCATGAAGTATGATATAGTGTGATGTATCGTGAACCAACATGAAGTATGATATAGTGTGATGTATCATGGACCAACATGAAGTATGATATAGTGTGATGTATAGTGAACCATCATGAAGTATGATAAAGTGTGATGTATCGTGACCCAGCATGGACTATGATATAGTGTGATGTATCGTGACCCAGCATGGACTATGATATAGTGTGATGTATCGTGACCCAGCATGGACTATGATATAGTGTGATGTATCGTGACCCACCATGATTATATGGTGTGACATATCGTGACCCACCATGAAGTATGATATAGTGTGATGTATCATGACCCAGCATGATTATATAGTGTGACGTATCGTGACCCAGCATGAAGTACAATATAGTGTGATGTATTATGACCCAGCATGAAGTACGATATAGTGTGATGTACCTTCTTGAAGACAGTCTGCAGTGCAGGGTCCAGGTCCTCCTCCACGTGGAAGAGTGGAGGTCTGCTGGAAGATTCCTTGATGGGATCCGGCAGAGCAATGATCCTGCCATCGTCTCCAAACCACTTCAATCCCTGAACAAAGACCCAGACAAAGGTTGCAAGGGAAGGTGGAGGAGTGGAGGTGTGTCATCCACTCATGTCACCTCCTCCATCCTCAACATGCGGTTCTCCAGAATGTTCTCATTGGTGCTTGTCACAGGGGGGCGCTGGCCCACATAGAAGCCTTCCTCCTCCAGGTAGCGAGGCGTCACGTTCTCAGGCAGCTTGACTGAGGTGGGCACTACCAGGAGGACAAACAGTCATCTTCTGACAGGAACATGTGCTGGATACCACTTTGAGAAGTTTACTGAGGAGCAAGACCAGGAGGACAGGAACATGTAGATCTGCAATGAGCTAGATACCTCTTTGAGAACTAGGGGTGTAGAGAAGACCACCGCGTCGCAGAGCGAGTGCTCTGAGCCCGATGTACTCGGCCTTGGTTGTCTCCAGGAAGTCTTTGGACGTTTGCTGTATGACGAAGACGTTACCATCTTCATCTTGCATGAGAGGAGCTTCTTCGTTCTGGCGCCGGGGAGGAAGGAGACGACATTTGGAGTCCTTCTATGAGCTGCCAAGGCTCCCCACAATCTTACATGCGCTTCGTGTTCCTCTTGACCGCCTTCCTCCGCCTCCTCCCTGCTGTCGTCACAGCTCTCCGCGCTCTTCTTCTGCACGCTGGTCTTGCAGGTGCTCTCAGAGCGTTCCTCTGGCTCGGGCTCAAAGTTGGACGTGAAGAAGTTGTAGGCCTCCACGGTGGTCGGGCGCTCCCTCTCCCCCTGAAGAAGAAAGTTAGAAGTAGGAAGATCATTTTCTTATTTCACAGCCTTATTCCAAAACATTAATTTTTACCCTCAAAATTCTACACACAATCAATCAATCAATCAATGTTTATTTATATAGCCCCAAATCACAAATGTCTCAAGGGACTGCACAAATCATCACGACTACAACATCCTCGGAAGAATACAATACCCCATAATGACGTGAAAAGCTTTTTTTTAATCATGCAAATGTACTAAAACTAAAAAAACTCTACCATCCAGGCCTGATTGGTAGATCGTCCTTCTGAAAGGTTCTTCTCTCTGTCGAGAGTGATCATTGTCTTGGTCACCTCCCTGACTAGACTAATATGAATGCAGCAAAGTACAGAGACATCCTGGATGAAAACTGACGCTTCCCATCCAACCTGATAGAGGGAAATATGAATGCGGCAATGTACAGAGACATCCTGGATAAAAACCGACTCTTCCCATCCAAGCGGATAGGGTGAAAGATGAATGCAGCAATGTACAGAGACACCCTGAATGACAACCGACGCTTCCCGTACAAACTGATAGAGGGAAAGATGAATGCAGAAATGTACAGAGACATCCTGGATGAAAACCAACACTTCCCGTCCAACATGACAGAGGGAAAGATGAATGCAGCAATGTACAGAGACATCCTGGATGAAAACCAACACTTCCCGTCCAACATGACAGAGGGAAAGATGAATGCAGCAATGTACAAAGACATCCTGGATGAAAACCGACGCTTCCCGTCCAAGCTGATGGAGGGAAAGATGAATAAAGCGATGTACAAAGACATCCTGAATGAAAACTGACGCTTCCCATCCAACCTGATGGAGGGAAATATGAATGCGGCAATGTACAGAGACATCCTGGATAAAAAACGACTCTTCCCATCCAAGCGGATAGAGTGAAAGATGAATGCAGCAATGTACAGAGACACCCTGAATGACAATAGACGCTTCCCATACAAACTGATAGAGTGAAAGATGAATGCAGAAATGTACAGAGACATCCTGGATGAAAACCAACACTTCCCGTCCAACATGACAGAGGGAAAAATGAATGCAGCAATGTACAGAGACACCCTGAATGACAACCGACGCTTCCCATACAAACTGATAGAGGGAAAGATGAATGCAGAAATGTACAGAGACATCCTGGATGAAAACCAACACTTCCCGTCCAACATGACAGAGGGAAAGATGAATGCAGCAATGTACAGAGACATCCTGGATGAAAACCGACGCCTCCCATCCAAGCTGATGGAGGGAAAGCTGAATAAAGCGATGTACAAAGACATCCTGGATGAAAACTACCGCTTCACGTCCAACCTGACAGAGGGAAAGATGAATGCAGTGATGTACAGAGACATCCTGGATGAAAACTAACACTTCCCGTCCAACATGACAGAGGGAAAGATGAATGCAGCAATGTACAGAGACATCCTGGATGAAAACTGACGCTTCCCATCCAACCTGATAGAGTGAAAGATGAATGCAGCAATGTACAGAGACACCCTGAATGACAACCGACGCTTCCCATACAAACTGATAGAGTGAAAGATGAATGCAGCAATGTACAGAGACACCCTGAATGACAACCGACGCTTCCCATACAAACTGATAGAGGGAAAGATGAATGCAGAAATGTACAGAGACACCCTGGATAAAAAACGACTTTTCCCATCCAAGCTGATAGAGTGAAAGATGAATGCAGCGATGTACAGAGACACCCTGAATGACAACCGACGCTTCCCAAACAAACTGATAGAGGGAAAGATGAATGCAGAAATGTACAGAGACATCCTGGATGAAAACTAACACTTCCCGTCCAACATGACAGAGGGAAAGATGAATGCAGCAATGTACAGAGACATCCTGGATGAAAACCGACGCTTCCCATCCAAGCTGATGGAGGGAAAGCTGAATAAAGCGATGTACAAAGACATCCTGGATGAAAACTACCGCTTCACGTCCAACCTGACAGAGGGAAAGATGAATGCAGTGATGTACAGAGACATCCTGGATGAAAACTAACACTTCCCGTCCAACATGACAGAGGGAAAGATGAATGCAGCAATGTACAGAGACATCCTGGATGAAAACTGACGCTTCCCATCCAACCTGATAGAGGGTAATATGAATGCGGCAATGTACAGAGACATCCTGGATAAAAACCGACTCTTCCCATCCAAGCTGATAGAGTGAAAGATGAATGCAGCAATGTACAGAGACACCCTGAATGACAACCGACGCTTCCCATACAAACTGATAGAGGGAAAGATGAATGCAGAAATGTACAGAGACACCCTGAATGACAACCGACGCTTCCCATACAAACTGATAGACGGAAAGATCAATGCAGAAATGTACAGAGACATCCTGGATGAAAACCAACACTTCCCGTCCAACATGACAGAGGGAAAGATGAATGCAGCAATGTACAGAGACATCCTGGATGAAAACCGACGCTTCCCATCCAAGCTGATGGAGGGAAAGATGAATAAAGCGATGTACAAAGACATCCTGGATGAAAACTACCGCTTCACGTCCAACCTGACAGAGGGAAAGATGAATGCAGCAATGTACAGAGACATCCTGGATGAAAACTGACGCTTCCCATCCAAGCTGATGGAGGGAAAGATGAATAAAGCGATGTACAAAGACATCAATCAATCAATCAATCAATCAATCAATGTTTACTTATATAGCCCTAAATCACTAGTGTCTCAAAGGGCTGCACAAACCACTACGACATCCTCGGTAGGCCTCGGTAGACATCCTGGATGAAAACTACCGCTTCGCATCAAACCTGACAGAGGGAAAGATGAATGCAGTGATGTACAGAGACATCCTAGACGAAACCCAAAACTTCCTATCCAACCTGATAGAGGGAAATATGAATACAGCAATGTAGAGACAGATCCTGAAAGAGGAATGAAAGTGCCCAAAGATACTGTAGGTGTGCCAAGTTAGTGGCATCGTGTTCAAAAAGACTTGAGGTGGAATTTCCTACATGTCATTGAGTTTTTCAAAATAAATTAGCAAATTTAGAATGAAAAAAACCTTTCCACATTGTCAATATGGGGTATTGCATGTAGAATTTTGAGGAGAAAAATGAATGTAGAACGAAGCTCCAGATCTTTGATGTTGACATTCAGAGTTGTAAATGGTCATGACATCTTACAAGTCTGGCAGCTTCCTGGAAGGTGACCCTGGTGCTGATGTCCTGAGGGACTGGGAAGGTTCCATGGTGCTCCTGCAAGAGGTAGACTTGTTAGGAGGACTCTGGCACGCGTCCTCCACAGGAGACTGGTCTTCACCTCGCTGTGGAACCTGGTGAGGGTCTGCCTGTCTCGGAGACTCTGCAGGCGACTGACGGCCACCTCGCCCAACTCCTGCAGCTGGAGACTCTGACCCTGAGACTGGAACACAAAGACCATGAAGACTCTCCTCCTTGCAGGCAAACTCCTGCTGGTCTCACCCGGGCCTTTCTCAGCTTCTCCTCCAAGCGTCGCGTCACGAAGCGCTCGAACTGATGCGGGCCGCGGCTCTTTGGACCTGTGGAGGTGAGACCTGGAAGACATCAGTGCCCTCACAGGGTCCAGGACCTGGACTACAGGATAGTCCGGTCAGATATTCAGGACTTGACCACATGGGACCCAGATGTCCCACGTGGTCAACGTAAATTAGATTAGATTATTAAATTACAATTTTCAGCACAGTCCCATTCAAGATCAGACAAACATTAAAGGGAGACAGAACAGGATCGCTGACGCTGATGCTAATGTTAGCGTGCTAACACAAGCATGCTAACTTTACACGTTTTCTCTAATTAGACAGCCATACACCAGACAGTCGTATAACTTTGTATATGACACATGCTTACAGATAGAATGCTAACGTTAGCTTGCTAGCATGCTAAAATTAGCATGCAATTTTTTTCTTTAGCTAGTTTAGCAACAGTTTACCCCAGTTATGTAACTTGGTATGTGGCACTTGTTAACTGCCACATATCATGCTAACGTTAGTATGCTAGCATACTAACATTAGCATGCTAGCATACTAAAAATAAAATGCTAACTTTCAATTTTTTCTCAAGACAGCCATACACCTTACAGCAGTGGTCCCCAACCACCGGGCCGCGGCTCGATTGGTAACGGGCCACAGGAGAATTTTTTATTAATTTTTATATATATATATAAATTGTATTTTTATTTTTTAAACATTTTTATTAAATCAACATAAAAACACAAGATACACTTGCAATTAGTGCACCAACCCAGAAAAAACTCCCTTTTTCATGACAAAAAAATGCAGCTACGAAAAGGTTGGGGACCACTGCCTTACAGTCATATAACTTTGTATGTGACACATGCTAACTGATAGAATGCTAACGTTAGCTTGCTAGCCTGCTAAAATTGGCAACCGTTTACCCCAGAGTCATATAACTTGGTAAGTGACACTTGTTAACTGTTAGCATGAAAACAATAGTATGCTAGCTGGCTAACTTAAGCATGCTAGCAAGCTAACTTTCACATGCTAACTTTTTAATCTAATTTAAAAAAAATTCTCAATTTCCGCAGCCATATACCTTACAGCCTTGTTACTTTAAATGTGAGACATGCTAACTGTTAGCATGTTTAAATTAGCATGATATCATTAAAGTGCCAGGTTTTTGAGCTAATTTTGCAACCGTTCACCCCAGAGTCACATAACAAACGATAGCATGCTAGGAAGCTCACTTAAGCATGCTAACTTATTCATCTAATTTTACACTTTTGTCAATTTCCGTATGACACTTGTTAACTGCCAGCATGCGAATATTAGCATGGTGGCATACTAACATTAACATGCTAACTTTACGTTTGTTTCTCTAATTAGACAGTCATACACATTACAGTCATATAACTTTGTATGTGACACATGCTAACTGATAGTATGCTAACGTTAGCTTGCTAGCATGCTAAAATTGGCAACCGTTTACCCCAGAGTCATATAACTTGGTAAGTGACACTTGTTAACTGTTAGCATGAAAACAATAGTATGCTAGCTGGCTAACTTAAGCATGCTAGCAAGCTAACTTTCACGTGCTAACTTTTTAATCTAATTTTAAATTTTTTCTCAATTTCCGCAGCCATACACCTTACAGCCTTGTTACTTTAAATGTGAGACATGCTAACTGTTAGCATGTTTAAGTTAGCATGATATCATTATAGTGCTAGTTTTTTTAGCTAATTTTGCAACCGTTCACCCCAGAGTAACATAACAAACGATAGCATGCTAGGAAGCTCACTTAAGCATGCTAACTTATTCATCTAATTTTACACTTTTTCTCAATTTCCGTATGACACTTGTTAACTGCCAGCATGCGAATATTAGCATGGTGGCATACTAACATTAACATGCTAACTTTACGTTTGTTTCTCTAATTAGACAGCCATACACATTACAGTCATATAACTTGGTATGTGACACATGTTAACTGATAGTATGCTAACGTTAGCTTGCTAGCATGCTAAATTTAACATGCTAACTTTTTGAGCTCTTTTTGCAACCGTTTACCCTAGTCATATAACATGCTGCATGACACTTGTTAACCCTTAGCATGCAAACAATAGCATGCTAGCAAGCTAACTTAAGCATGCTAACTTTTTCATCTAATTTGACACTTTTTTCTCTATTTCCGCAGCCATACACCTTGCAGCCGTGTTACTTGAAATGTGAGACAAGCTAACTGTTAACATGCGAATATTAGCATGGTGGCATACTAACATTAACATGCTAACTTTACGTTTGTTTCTCTAATTAGACAGTCATACACATTACAGTCATATAACTCGGTATGTGACACATGTTAACTGATAGTATGCCAACGTTAGCTTGCTAGCATGCTAAATTTAACATGCTAACTTTTTGAGCTCTTTTTGCAACCGTTTACCCTAGTCATATAACATGCTGCATGACACTTGTTAACCCTTAGCATGCAAACAATAGCATGCTGGCAAGCTAACTTAAGCATGCTAACTTTTTCATCTAATTTGACACTTTTTTCTCTATTTCCGCAGCCATACACCTTGCAGCCGTGTTACTTGAAATGTGAGACAAGCTAACTGTTAACATGCGAATATTAGCATGGTGGCATACTAACATTAACATGCTAACTTTACGTTTGTTTCTCTAATTAGACAAGCATACACATTACAGTTATATAACTTGGTATGTGACACATGTTAACTGATAGTATGCTAACGTTAGCTTGCTAGCATGCTAAATTTAACATGCTAACTTTTTGAGCTCTTTTTGCAACCGTTTACCCTAGTCATATAACATGCTGCATGACACTTGTTAACCCTTAGCATGCAAACAATAGCATGCTAGCAAGCTAACTTAAGCATGCTAACTTTTTCATCTAATTTGACACTTTTTTCTCTATTTCCGCAGCCATACACCTTGCAGCCGTGTTACTTGAAATGTGAGACAAGCTAACTGTTAACATGCGAATATTAGCATCGTGGCATACTAACATTAACATGCTAACTTTACGTTTGTTTCTCTAATTAGACAGTCATACACATTACAGTTATATAACTCGGTATGTGACACATGTTAACTGATAGTATGCTAACGTTAGCTTGCTAGCATGCTAAATTTAACATGCTAACTTTTTGAGCTCTTTTTGCAACCGTTTACCCTAGTCATATAACATGCTGCATGACACTTGTTAACCCTTAGCATGCAAACAATAGCATGCTAGCAGGCTAACTTAAGCATGCTAACTTTTTCATCTAATTTGACACTTTTTTCTCTATTTCCGCGGCCATACACCTTGCAGCCGTGTTACTTGAAATGTGAGACAAGCTAACTGTTAACATGCGAATATTAGCATGGTGGCATACTAACATTAACCTGCTAACTTTACGTTTGTCTCTCTAATTAGACAGCCATACACATTACAGTTATATAACTTGGTATGTGACACATGTTAACTGATAGTATGCTAACGTTAGCTTGCTAGCATGCTAAATTTAACATGCTAACTTTTTGAGCTCTTTTTGCAACCGTTTACCCTAGTCGTATAACATGCTGCATGACACTTGTTAACCCTTAGCATGCAAACAATAGCATGCTAGCAAGCTAACTTAAGCATGCTAACTTTTTCATCTAATTTGACACTTTTTTCTCTATTTCCGCGGCCATACACCTTACAGCCGTGTTACTTGAAATGTGAGACAAGCTAACTGTTAACATGCGAATATTAGCATGGTGGCATACTAACATTAACATGCTAACTTTACGTTTGTTTCTCTAATTAGACAAGCATACACATTACAGTTATATAACTCGGTATGTGACACGTTAACTGATAGTATGCCAACGTTAGCTTGCTAGCATGCTAAATTTAATTTGCTAACTTTTTGAGCTCTTTTTGCAACCGTTTACCCTAGTCATATAACATGCTGCATGACACTTGTTAACCCTTAGCATGCAAACAATAGCATGCTGGCAAGCTAACTTTCTCATCTAATTTGACACTTTTTTCTCTATTTCCGCAGCCATACACTTTGCAGCCGTGTTACTTGAAATGTGAGACAAGCTAACTGTTAACATGCGAATATTAGCATGGTGGCATACTAACATTAACATGCTAACTTTACGTTTGTCTCTCTAATTAGCCAGCCATGCACATTACAGTTATATAACTTGGTATGTGACACATGTTAATTGATAGTATGCTAACGTTAGCTTGCTAGCATGCTAAATTTAACATGCTAACTTTTTGAGCTCTTTTTGCAACCGTTTACCCTAGTCATATAACATGCTGCATGACACTTGTTAACCCTTAGCATGCAAACAATAGCATGCTAGCAAGCTAACTTAAGCATGCTAACTTTTTCATCTAATTTTACACTTTTTTCTCTATTTCCGCAGCCATACACCTTGCAGCCGTGTTACTTGAAATGTGAGACAAGCTAACTGTTAACATGCGAATATTAGCATGGTGGCATACTAACATTAACATGCTAACTTTACGTTTGTTTCTCTAATTAGACAGCCATACACATTACAGTTATACAACTCGGTATGTGACACATGTTAACTGATAGTATGCCAACGTTAGCTTGCTAGCATGCTAAATTTAACATGCTAACTTTTTGAGCTCTTTTTGCAACCGTTTACCCTAGTCATATAACATGCTGCATGACACTTGCTAACCCTTAGCATGCAAACAATAGCATGCTAGCAAGCTAACTTAAGCATGCTAACTTTTTCATCTAATTTTACACTTTTTTCTCTATTTTCGCAGCCATACACCTTGCAGCCGTGTTACTTGAAATGTGAGACAAGCTAACTGTTAACATGCGAATATTAGCATGGTGGCATACTAACATTAACATGCTAACTTTACGTTTGTTTCTCTAATTAGACAGCCATACACATTACAGTTATATAACTTGGTATGTGACACATGTTAACTGATAGTATGCCAACGTTAGCTTGCTAGCATGCTAAAATTGGCAACCGTTCACCCCAGAGTCACATAACAAACGATAGCATGCTAGGAAACTCACTTAAGCATGCTAACTTATTCATCTAATTTTACACTTTTTCCCAATTTCCGTATGACACTTGTTAACTGCCAGCATGCGAATATTAGCATGGTGGCATACTAACATTAACATGCTAACTTTACGTTTGTTTCTCTAATTAGACAGCCATACACATTACAGTTATACAACTCGGTATGTGACACATGTTAACTGATAGTATGCTAACGTTAGCTTGCTAGCATGCTAAATTTAACATGCTAACTTTTTGAGCTCTTTTTGCAACCGTTTACCCTAGTCATATAACATGCTGCATGACACTTGTTAACCCTTAGCATGCAAACAATAGCATGCTGGCAAGCTAACTTAAGCATGCTAACTTTTTCATCTAATTTGACACTTTTTTCTCTATTTCCGCAGCCATACACCTTGCAGCCGTGTTACTTGAAATGTGAGACAAGCTAACTGTTAACATGCGAATATTAGCATGGTGGCATACTAACATTAACATGCTAACTTTACGTTTGTTTCTCTAATTAGACAGTCATACACATTACAGTTATATAACTCGGTATGTGACACATGTTAACTGATAGTATGCTAACGTTAGCTTGCTAGCATGCTAAATTTAACATGCTAACTTTTTGAGCTCTTTTTGCAACCGTTTACCCTAGTCATATAACATGCTGCATGACACTTGTTAACCCTTAGCATGCAAACAATAGCATGCTAGCAGGCTAACTTAAGCATGCTAACTTTTTCATCTAATTTGACACTTTTTTCTCTATTTCCGCGGCCATACACCTTGCAGCCGTGTTACTTGAAATGTGAGACAAGCTAACTGTTAACATGCGAATATTAGCATGGTGGCATACTAACATTAACCTGCTAACTTTACGTTTGTCTCTCTAATTAGACAGCCATACACATTACAGTTATATAACTTGGTATGTGACACATGTTAACTGATAGTATGCTAACGTTAGCTTGCTAGCATGCTAAATTTAACATGCTAACTTTTTGAGCTCTTTTTGCAACCGTTTACCCTAGTCATATAACATGCTGCATGACACTTGTTAACCCTTAGCATGCAAACAATAGCATGCTAGCAAGCTAACTTAAGCATGCTAACTTTTTCATCTAATTTGACACTTTTTTCTCTATTTCCGCAGCCATACACCTTGCAGCCGTGTTACTTGAAATGTGAGACAAGCTAACTGTTAACATGCGAATATTAGCATGGTGGCATACTAACATTAACATGCTAACTTTACGTTTGTTTCTCTAATTAGACAGTCATACACATTACAGTTATATAACTCGGTATGTGACACATGTTAACTGATAGTATGCTAACGTTAGCTTGCTAGCATGCTAAATTTAACATGCTAACTTTTTGAGCTCTTTTTGCAACCGTTTACCCTAGTCATATAACATGCTGCATGACACTTGTTAACCCTTAGCATGCAAACAATAGCATGCTAGCAGGCTAACTTAAGCATGCTAACTTTTTCATCTAATTTGACACTTTTTTCTCTATTTCCGCGGCCATACACCTTGCAGCCGTGTTACTTGAAATGTGAGACAAGCTAACTGTTAACATGCGAATATTAGCATGGTGGCATACTAACATTAACCTGCTAACTTTACGTTTGTCTCTCTAATTAGACAGCCATACACATTACAGTTATATAACTCGGTATGTGACACTTGTTAACTGATAGTATGCTAACGTTAGCTTGCTAGCATGCTAAATTTAACATGCTAACTTTTTGAGCTCTTTTTGCAACCGTTTACCCTAGTCATATAACATGCTGCATGACACTTGTTAACCCTTAGCATGCAAACAATAGCATGCTAGCAGGCTAACTTAAGCATGCTAACTTTTTCATCTAATTTGACACTTTTTTCTCTATTTCCGCGGCCATACACCTTGCAGCCGTGTTACTTGAAATGTGAGACAAGCTAACTGTTAACATGCGAATATTAGCATGGTGGCATACTAACATTAACCTGCTAACTTTACGTTTGTCTCTCTAATTAGACAGCCATACACATTACAGTTATATAACTTGGTATGTGACACATGTTAACTGATAGTATGCTAACGTTAGCTTGCTAGCATGCTAAATTTAACATGCTAACTTTTTGAGCTCTTTTTGCAACCGTTTACCCTAGTCGTATAACATGCTGCATGACACTTGTTAACCCTTAGCATGCAAACAATAGCATGCTAGCAAGCTAACTTAAGCATGCTAACTTTTTCATCTAATTTGACACTTTTTTCTCTATTTCCGCATCCATACATCTTGCAGCCGTGTTACTTGAAATGTGAGACAAGCTAACTGTTAACATGCGAATATTAGCATGGTGGCATACTAACATTAACATGCTAACTTTACGTTTGTTTCTCTAATTAGACAGTCATACACATTACAGTTATATAACTTGGTATGTGACACATGTTAACTGATAGTATGCTAACGTTAGCTTGCTAGCATGCTAAATTTAACATGCTAACTTTTTGAGCTCTTTTTGCAACCGTTTACCCTAGTCATATAACATGCTGCATGACACTTGTTAACCCTTAGCATGCAAACAATAGCATGCTGGCAAGCTAACTTAAGCATGCTAACTTTTTCATCTAATTTGACACTTTTTTCTCTATTTCCGCGGCCATACACCTTGCAGCCGTGTTACTTGAAATGTGAGACAAGCTAACTGTTAACATGCGAATATTAGCATGGTGGCATACTAACATTAACATGCTAACTTTACGTTTGTTTCTCTAATTAGACAGCCATACACATTACAGTTATATAACTTGGTATGTGACACATGTTAACTGATAGTATGCTAACGTTAGCTTGCTAGCATGCTAAATTTAACATGCTAACTTTTTGAGCTCTTTTTGCAACCGTTTACCCTAGTCATATAACATGCTGCATGACACTTGTTAACCCTTAGCATGCAAACAATAGCATGCTAGCAAGCTAACTTAAGCATGCTAACTTTTTCATCTAATTTGACACTTTTTTCTCTATTTCCGCAGCCATACACCTTGCAGCCGTGTTACTTGAAATGTGAGACAAGCTAACTGTTAACATGCGAATATTAGCATGGTGGCATACTAACATTAACATGCTAACTTTACGTTTGTTTCTCTAATTAGACAGTCATACACATTACAGTTATATAACTCGGTATGTGACACATGTTAACTGATAGTATGCTAACGTTAGCTTGCTAGCATGCTAAATTTAACATGCTAACTTTTTGAGCTCTTTTTGCAACCGTTTACCCTAGTCATATAACATGCTGCATGACACTTGTTAACCCTTAGCATGCAAACAATAGCATGCTAGCAGGCTAACTTAAGCATGCTAACTTTTTCATCTAATTTGACACTTTTTTCTCTATTTCCGCGGCCATACACCTTGCAGCCGTGTTACTTGAAATGTGAGACAAGCTAACTGTTAACATGCGAATATTAGCATGGTGGCATACTAACATTAACCTGCTAACTTTACGTTTGTCTCTCTAATTAGACAGCCATACACATTACAGTTATATAACTTGGTATGTGACACACGTTAACTGATAGTATGCTAACGTTAGCTTGCTAGCATGCTAAATTTAACATGCTAACTTTTTAAGCTCTTTTTGCAACCGTTTACCCTAGTCGTATAACATGCTGCATGACACTTGTTAACCCTTAGCATGCAAACAATAGCATGCTAGCAAGCTAACTTAAGCATGCTAACTTTTTCATCTAATTTGACACTTTTTTCTCTATTTCCGCAGCCATACACCTTGCAGCCGTGTTACTTGAAATGTGAGACAAGCTAACTGTTAACATGCGAATATTAGCATGGTGGCATACTAACATTAACATGCTAACTTTACGTTTGTTTCTCTAATTAGACAGCCATACACATTACAGTTATATAACTTGGTATGTGACACATGTTAACTGATAGTATGCCAACGTTAGCTTGCTAGCATGCTAAATTTAACATGCTAACTTTTTGAGCTCTTTTTGCAACCGTTTACCCTAGTCATAAAACATGCTGCATGACACTTGTTAAGCCTTAGCATGCAAACAATAGCATGCTAGCAAGCTAACTTAAGCATGCTAACTTTTTCGTCTAATTTGACACTTTTTTCTCTATTTCCGCAGCCATACACCTTGCAGCCGTGTTACTTGAAATGTGAGACAAGCTAACTGTTAACATGCGAATATTAGCATGGTGGCATACTAACATTAACATGCTAACTTTACGTTTGTTTCTCTAATTAGACAGCCATACACATTACAGTTATACAACTCGGTATGTGACACATGTTAACTGATAGTATGCCAACGTTAGCTTGCTAGCATGCTAAATTTAACATGCTAACTTTTTGAGCTCTTTTCGCAACCGTTTACCCTAGTCATATAACATGCTGCATGACACTTGTTAACCCTTAGCATGCAAACAATAGCATGCTAGCAAGCTAACTTAAGCATGCTAACTTTTTCATCTAATTTGACACTTTTTTCTCTATTTCCGCATCCATACATCTTGCAGCCGTGTTACTTGAAATGTGAGACAAGCTAACTGTTAACATGCGAATATTAGCATGGTGGCATACTAACATTAACATGCTAACTTTACGTTTGTTTCTCTAAATAGACAGTCATACACATTACAGTTATATAACTCGGTATGTGACACATGTTAACTGATAGTATGCCAACGTTAGCTTGCTAGCATGCTAAATTTAACTTGCTAACTTTTTGAGCTCTTTTTGCAACCGTTTACCCTAGTCATATGACATGCTGCATGACACTTGTTAACCCTTAGCATGCAAACAATAGCATGCTAGCAAGCTAACTCAAGCATGCTAACTTTTTCATCTAATTTGACACTTTTTTCTCTATTTCCGCAGCCATACACCTTGCAGCCGTGTTACTTGAAATGTGAGACAAGCTAACTGTTAACATGTTTAACTTAGCATGCTATTGCTATTTGGTACCGGTACCTAAATATTGGTATGGAGACAACCCTAATGATACAATCTAAATCAGTGCTTACCCGTCAGGGATCCAGCTGCAGTCTTCTTGGCTGATCCTTCATCTTCAGCCACTTTGGAGATGTCCTCCACATCTTCAGCAGGGGACCTCAGTGCTGGAGACTCTTCTAGAAGCTAGCAGACAACAAGAATTCAAACTGTGGTTAGTCAGTACTATCTACTAAGGACCAACCTTTTTCTTCCTCATCTGTCTCTGGGTCTTCAAGGAGCGCCTGAGGGTCTCTGCAGGGTCTTCGTGGCTGCTTTGAGGTTCCTGCTGCAGAAGGAGTGAGGTCAGCAGATGGCGGACGTGCACACCGACCACTGGAAGGTAGGAGAAAAAAAGACGACGCTGACCTCCATAGTTGTCGGTGGCGCCTCCTCGCTCACAGCGGCGGACGCGACGAGAGCCTGGAGAGCACAGGGATATTTTTGGTTTCCTAAGTGAGCATGTCGAGTCATGTTGACCGTGTGTTTTGTCCAAGTGTGAAGGAACATGGAGGGAAGAAGAACGTGGAACACAACACGCACAAAGAATGTCCAAATCAGTGAAGAAAAAGAAGTTGGAAGAAGTTGTACTTTTCTTCAGGAATGACACCTCGGATGATGGTGAGGGCATCAATTAGACCGTTAGCATGTTAGCATCAATTTGTATGTCTGAGTACTTTTTGGATGTTCTCCTGCTGCTTGTTATTCAGCCTTCCTGCTACCTTGTACTCACAAAACATGCATGTTATGTACATTGTGTCATTAAAACATGCACGTTATGTATTCTGTGCTGTTGAATCTTTTGCAATTTGTTCAATTAATAATGGAGACGTCAAAGAAGAAAGATGTAGGTGGGAAGCGGTGTATTGCGGCTGCCTTTAGCAACACAAACACAGCCGGTGTTTCCTTGTTTAAATTCCCGAAAGTTGACGGTGAAGCTTTACTATAGAACAGAGCGGTCAAGCGAACATGGTTCTCTACCACATGCCAACCGGCAGGTTTCGGTGAGAAAATTAAGGCAGCTGCGGACTCTCTTGCCTCCTCCAACCGGCCGCCCCCGAACGTGGGATGCTTCCACTGTGGAGGAGGGGGAAAAAACGCTCAGCCCGGCCCGACTGGCTGCCTTCGCTTCGCCTCGTCGAGAAATGTGGCTTCCCTCAGAGACACTGGCGGTCACCACACCCGTGGCCATACCCCTGCGACTTTCAGGTACGACCATATAATCTCACTAAAACACTAGTAACACAATAAGCAGATAAGGGATTTTCCACAATTATCATAGTAAATGTGTCTAATAACATCTGAATCACTCCCACTGCCCTTGCCTTTTTTTTTGTAGTCCTTCACTCTCACTATCCTCATCCACAAATCTTTCATCCTCGTTCAAATTAATGGGGAAATCGTCGCTTTCTCAGTCCGAATCGCTCTCGCTGCTGGTGGACATGATTGTAAACAATGGGAGGATGTGAGGAGCTCTATAACCCGTGACGTCATGCGCACATCGTCTGCTACTTCCGGTACAGGCAAGGCTTTTTTATTAGCGACCAAAAGTTGCGAACTTTATCGTTGATGTTCTCTACTAAATCCTTTCAGCAAAAATATGGCAATATCGCGAAATTATCAAGTATGACACATAGAATGGACCTGCTATCCCCGTTTAAATAAGAAAATATCATTTCAGTAGGCCTTTAAAACATGCATGTTATGTACATTGTGTCATTAAAACATGCACGTTATGTACCTTGTGTCATTAAAACATGCATGTTATGTTCATTGTGTCATTAAAACATGCATGTTATGTACATTGTGTCATTAAAACATGCATGTTATGTTCATTGTGTCATTAAAACATGCACGTTATGTACCTTGTGTCATTAAAACATGCATGTTATGTTCATTGTGTCATTAAAACATGCATGTTATGTACATTGTGTCATTAAAACATGCATGTTATGTTCATTGTGTCATTAAAACATGCATGTTATGTACATTGTGTCATTAAAACATGCATGTTATGTACATAGTGTCATTAAAACATGCATGTTATGTACATTGTGTCATTAAAACATGCATGTTATGTTCATTGTGTCATTAAAACATGCATGTTATGTTCATTGTGTCATTAAAACATGCATGTTATGTACATTGTGTCATTAAAACATGCATGTTATGTTCATTGTGTCATTAAAACATGCATGTTATGTTCATTGTGTCATTAAAACATGCATGTTATGTACATTGTGTCATTAAAACATGCACGTTATGTACCTTGTGTCATTAAAACATGCATGTTATGTTCATTGTGTCATTAAAACATGCCTGTTATGTTCATTGTGTCATTAAAACATGCATGTTATGTACATTGTGTCATTAAAACATGCATGTTATGTACATTGTGTCATTGAAACATGCATGTTATGTTCATTGTGTCATTAAAACATGCATGTTATGTTCATTGTGTCATTAAAACATGCATGTTATGTACATTGTGTCATTAAAACATGCATGTTATGTTCATTGTGTCATTAAAACATGCA
The DNA here is from genome assembly GCF_033978795.1 of Nerophis ophidion. Classification (NCBI taxonomy): domain Eukaryota; kingdom Metazoa; phylum Chordata; class Actinopteri; order Syngnathiformes; family Syngnathidae; genus Nerophis; species Nerophis ophidion. The sequence goes on along the minus strand of NC_084636.1, from coordinate 34,457,156 downwards.
TGTTATGTTCATTGTGTCATTAAAACATGCATGTTATGTACATAGTGTCATTAAAACATGCATGTTATGTTCATTTTGTCATTAAAACATGCATGTTATGTACATTGTGTCATTAAAACATGCATGTTATGTACATTATGTCATTAAAACATGCATGTTATGTACATTGTGTCATGAAACATGCATGTTATGTACATAGTGTCATCAAAACAAGCATGTTATGTACATAGTGTCATCAAAACATGCATGTTATGTACATAGTGTCATCAAAACATGCATGTTATGTACATAGTGTCATTAAAACATGCATGTTATGTTCATTGTGTCATTAAAACATGCATGTTATGTACATTGTGTCATTAAAACATGCATGTTATGTTCATTGTGTCATTAAAACATGCATGTTATGTTCATTGTGTCATTAAAACATGCATGTTATGTTCATTGTGTCATTAAAACATGCATGTTATGTTCATTGTGTCATTAAAACATGCATGTTATGTTCATTGTGTCATTAAAACATGCATGTTATGTTCATTGTGTCATTAAAACATGCATGTTATGTACATTGTGTCATTAAAACATGCATGTTATGTTCATTGTGTCATTAAAACATGCATGTTATGTTCATTGTGTCATTAAAACATGCATGTTATGTTCATTGTGTCATTAAAACATGCATGTTATGTTCATTGTGTCATTAAAACATGCATGTTATGTTCATTGTGTCATTAAAACATGCATGTTATGTTCATTGTGTCATTAAAACATGCATGTTATGTACATTGTGTCATTAAAACATGCACGTTATGTACCTTGTGTCATTAAAACATGCATGTTATGTTCATTGTGTCATTAAAACATGCATGTTATGTTCATTGTGTCATTAAAACATGCACGTTATGTTCATTGTGTCATTAAAACATGCATGTTATGTACATTGTGTCATGAAACATGCATGTTATGTACATAGTGTCATCAAAACAAGCATGTTATGTACATAGTGTCATCAAAACATGCATGTTATGTACATAGTGTCATTAAAACATGCATGTTATGTTCATTGTGTCATTAAAACATGCATGTTATGTACATTGTGTCATTAAAACTTGCATGTTATGTACATAGTGTCATTAAAACATGCATGTTATGTACATTGTGTCATTAAAACATACATGTTATGTACATTGTGTCATTAAAACATGCATGTTATGTACATTGTGTCATTAAAACATTCATGTTATGTACATTGTGTCATTAAAACATGCCTGTTATGTTCATTGTGTCATTGAAACATGCATGTTATGTTCATTGTGTCATTAAAACATGCATGTTATGTTCATTGTGTCATTAAAACATGCATGTTATGTTCATAGTGTCATTAAAACATGCATGTTATGTTCATTGTGTCATTAAAACATGCATGTTATGTACATTGTGTCATTAAAACATGCATGTTATGTTCATAGTGTCATTAAAACATGCATGTTATGTACATTGTGTCATTAAAACATGCATGTTATGTTCATTGTGTCATTAAAACATGCATGTTATGTTCATTGTGTCATTAAAACATGCATGTTATGTACATAGTGTCATTGAAACATGCATGTTATGTACATTGTGTCATTAAAACATGCATGTTATGTACATAGTGTCATTAAAACATGCATGTTATGTACATTGTGTCATTAAAACATACATGTTATGTACATAGTGTCATTAAAACATGCATGTTATGTACATTGTGTCATTAAAACATACATGTTATGTACATAGTGTCATTAAAACATGCATGTTATGTACATTGTGTCATTAAAACATGCATGTTATGTACATAGTGTCATTAAAACATGCATGTTATGTACATAGTGTCATTAAAACATGCATGTTATGTACATAGTGTCATTAAAACATGCATGTTATGTTCATTGTGTCATTAAAACATGCATGTTATGTACATAGTGTCATTAAAACATGCATGTTATGTTCATTGTGTCATTAAAACATGCATGTTATGTTCATTGTGTCATTAAAACATGCATGTTATGTACATAGTGTCATTAAAACATGCATGTTATGTACATTGTGTCATTAAAACATACATGTTATGTACATAGTGTCATTAAAACATGCATGTTATGTACATTGTGTCATTAAAACATACATGTTATGTACATAGTGTCATTAAAACATGCATGTTATGTACATTGTGTCATTAAAACATGCATGTTATGTACATAGTGTCATTAAAACATGCATGTTATGTACATAGTGTCATTAAAACATGCATGTTATGTACATAGTGTCATTAAAACATGCATGTTATGTTCATTGTGTCATTAAAACATGCATGTTATGTACATAGTGTCATTAAAACATGCATGTTATGTTCATTGTGTCATTAAAACATGCATGTTATGTACATAGTGTCATTAAAACATGCATGTTATGTACATAGTGTCGTTAAAACATGCATGTTATTTACATTGTGTCATTAAAACATGCATGTTATGTTCATTGTGTCATTAAAACATGCATGTTATGTACATAGTGTCATTAAAACATGCATGTTATGTTCATTGTGTCATTAAAACATGCACGTTATGTACATAGTGTCATTAAAACATGCATGTTATGTTCATTGTGTCATTAAAACATGCACGTTATGTACATTGTGTCATTAAAACATGCATGTTATGTACAATGTGCCATTAAAACATGCATGTTATGTTCATTGTGTCATTAAAACATGCACGTTATGTACATAGTGTCATAAAAACATGCATGTTATGTACATAGTGTCATTAAAACATGCATGTTATGTACATTGTGTCATTAAAACATGCATGTTATGTACATTGTGTCATTAAAACATGCATGTTATGTACATTGTGTCATTAAAACATGCATGTTATGTTCATTGTGTCATTAAAACATGCATGTTATGTACATAGTGTCATTAAAACATGCATGTTATGTACATTGTGTCATTAAAACATGCATGCTATGTACATTGTGTCATTAAAACATGCATGTTATGTACATAGTGTCATTAAAACATGCATGTTATGTACATTGTGTCATTAAAACATGCATGTTATGTACATTGTGTCATTAAAACATGCATGTTATGTTCATTGTGTCATTAAAGCATGCATGTTATGTTCATAGTGTCATTAAAACATGCATGTTATGTACATTGTGTCATTAAAACATGCATGTTATGTACATTGTGTCATTAAAACATGCATGTTATGTTCATTGTGTCATTAAAACATGCATGTTATGTTCATTGTGTCATTAAAACATGCATGTTATGTACATTGTGTCATTAAAACATGCATGTTATGTTCATTGTGTCATTAAAACATGCACGTTATGTACATTGTGTCATTAAAACATGCATGTTATGTTCATTGTGTCATTAAAACATGCACGTTATGTACATAGTGTCATAAAAACATGCATGTTATGTACATAGTGTCATTAAAACATGCATGTTATGTTCATTGTGTCATTAAAACATGCACGTTATGTACATAGTGTCATAAAAACATGCATGTTATGTACATAGTGTCATTAAAACATGCATGTTATGTACATTGTGTCATTAAAACATGCATGTTATGTTCATTGTGTCATTGAAACCTGCATGTTATGTACATAGTGTCATTGAAACATAAATGTTATGTACATAGTGTCATTAAAACATGCATTTTATGTTCATTGAGTCATTAAAACGTGCATGTTATGTACATTGTAACATTACACACACACACAAACACAACATAACATGCACACATACACAAAAGTGTGCGCACACACACATACATACATACATATAGTGCATATGTATACGTATAAGTATATACATATATATTCATACACATATATATACACATACATAGTACACACACACACACACACACACACACACACACACACACACATACATACATATATATATATACATCGAGCATACATAGTACACATACATACATACATACATACATATGTATATACTATATATATATATACACACACACACGCAAACACACATGTATGTATACATATATACACATATGTATGTTATATATTAGGGCTGCGAATCTTTGTGTGTCCCACGTTTCGATTCAATATCGATTCTCGGGGTCGCGATTCGATAATATATATCGATTTTTTCGATTCAAGGCAATTATCGATTCAAAAACGATATTTTTCCAATTCAAAACGATTCTGTATTCATTCCATATATAGGATTTCAGCAGGATCTACCCCAGTCTGCTGACATGCTAGCAGCGTAGTAGATTTTTTTAAAAGATTTTATAATTGTAAAGGACAATGTTTTATCAACTGATTGCAACTTATTTTATCTTTGTGAAAACATTGGACACAGTGTGTTGTCAAGCTTATGAGATGCCATGCAAGTGTAAGCCACTGTGACACTATTGTTCTTTTTTGTTGTTTTTAAAAATGTCTAATGATAATGTCAATGAGGGATTTTTTAATCACTGCTATGCTGAAATTATAACTAATATTCATACTGTTGTTGATATGCATTTTTGTTTCACTACTTTTGGTTTGTTCTGTGTGGTGTTTGTGTCTCCTCTCAATTGCTCTGTTTATTGCAGTTCTGAGTGTTGCTGGGTCAGGTTTGGTTTTGGAATTGCATTGCATTGTTAGGGTATTGCTGTGTATTGTTTTGTTGGATTGATGAAAAAAAAAAATAATTAAAAAAAATATATATTGATTTAAAAAAAAAAAAAAAGAGAATCGATTCTGAATCGCACAACGTATTCGTAATCGATTTTTCCCCAAACCCCTATTATATATACATACACATATATATACACAGATACATATATATGTGTATATACATACATACTAATATATACACACACATACTGTACATATATATATATATATACACACACATACATACATATATATAATGTTTTTGTTATCTATTATGTGTGCATCCTTCAGTGTTTACAGGACACATAGTTCAAGTGTGTACTTTTAGTGTGCATCCTTCAGTCTTTGCAGGGCATAGTTTAAGTGTGTACTTGTAAGTGTGCATCCTTCAGTGTTTACATGACATTGTTTAAGTGTGTGTTTTAAGTTGGCATCCTTCAGTGTTTACATGACATTGTTTAAGTGTGTGTTTTTAAGTGTGCATCCTTCAGTGTTTACAGGACACATAGTTTAAATGTGTACTTTAAGTGTGCATCCTTCAGTGTTTACAGGACACATTGTTTAGGTGTGTACGAGTAAGTGTGCATCCTTCAGTATTTACAGGACACATAGTTTAGGTGTGTACGAGTAAGTGTGCATCCTTCAGTATTTACAGGACATAGTTTTAAGTGTGTACTTGCAGCTGTGCATCCTTCAGTGTTTACAAGACGAGGTTTAAGTATGTACTTGTAAGTGTTCATCCTTCAGTGTTTACAGGACATAGTTTAAGTGTGTACTTGTAAGTGTGCATCCTTCAGTGTTTACAGGACATAGTTTAAGTGTGTACTTGTAAGTGTGCATCCTTCAGTGTTTACAGGACATAGTTTAAGTGTGTACTTGTAAGTGTGCATCATTCAGTGTTTACAGGACATAGTTTAAGTGTGTATATTAAGTGTGCATCCTTCAGTGTTTACAGGACATAGTGTAAGTGTGTACTTTAAGTGTGCACCCTTCAGTGTTTACAGGACATAGTTTAAGTGTGCATCCTTCAGTGTTTACAGGACATAGTTTAAGTGTGCATCCTTCAGTGTTTACAGGACATAGTTTAAGTATGTACTTTAAGTGTGCATCCTTCAGTGTTTACAGGACATAGTTTAAGTGTGTACTTGTAAGAGTGCACCGTTCAGTGTTTACAGGACATAGTTTAAGTGTGTACTTGTAAGTGTGCATCCCTCAGTGTTTAGAGGACATAATTTAAGTATGTACTTTAAGTGTGCATCATTCAGTGTTTACAGGACATAGTTTAAGTGTGTATATTAAGTGTGCATCCTTCAGTGTTTCCAGGACATAGTTTAGGTGTGTACTTGTAAGAGTGCACCTTTCAGTGTTTACAGGACATGGTTTAAATGTGTACTTTAAGTGTGCATCCTTCAGTGTTTACAGGATATGGTTTAAGTGTGCACCCTTCAGTGTTTACAGGACATGGTTTAAGTGTGTACTTGTGTGCATCCTTCAGTGTTTACAGGACATGGTTTAAGTGTATACTTGTAAGTGTGCATCCTTCAGTGTTTACAGGACATAGTTTAAGTGTGTACTTGTAAGTGTGCATCCTTCAGTGTTTACAGGACATGGTTTAGGTGTGTACTTTAAGTGTGCATCCTTCAGTGTCTACAGGATATGGTTTAAGTGTGCACCCTTCAGTGTTTACAGGACATGGTTTAAGTGTGTACTTGTAAGTGTGCATCCTTCAGTGTTTACAGGACATGGTTTAAGTGTGTACTTGTAAGTGTGCATCCTTCAGTGTTTACAGGACATAGTTTAAGTGTGTACTTGTAAGTGTGCATCCTTCAGTGTTTACAGGACATAGTTTAAGTGTGTACTTGTAAGTGTGCATCCTTCAGTGTTTCCAGGACATAGTTTAGGTGTGTACTTGTAAGAGTGCACCTTTCAGTGTTTACAGGACATGGTTTAAGTGTGTACTTTAAGTGTGCATCCTTCAGTGTTTACAGGATATGGTTTAAGTGCGCACCCTTCAGTGTTTACAGGACATGGTTTAAGTGTGTACTTGTAAGTGTGCATCCTTCAGTGTTTACAGGACATAGTTTAAGTGTGCATCCTTCAGTGTTTACAGGACATAGTTTAAGTGTGCATCCTTCAGTGTTTACAGGACATAGTTTAAGTGTGTACTTTAAGTGTGCATCGATCTTACCTGCTCGTCGTCATGTTTGGTTGGAACTAAAGTTTCTTGAAAGGCTCGCCGCTTCTTTCGCAGTTTTTCTCGTATGTCGCTAACGAGAGCAAGAATAGAATGCTGACGTTAATGAAAATATAATTCACAAAGTTTGCAATTTAAACTGCAGCTAGTCTACGTTACCTGGGAGATGCCATGGCGACGGTGGGAGAGGAACACTTCGGACGTTAAAATGTGATCAATACATCGTTACTACTTCAGTCCATTGGTGCTAAATTGTAATGTATTTCCTATAACATATATAAAATATAATAATTCTTGGGGAAACGTAGTTACTATCAAGTTATTCTTGATTTTAACCCGTCAAACATCTTAAGCTACTTAAGTCCCCGGGTCTTCAACAGCCATGTGACGCAGCAGTATTCGGCACTCCAATTGGTCCATGTAGCTGTCTGTCATTAAACAACGTCTACTATTGGTCATTATGGTGACTCAGCACGCCCACAATAGGGCGACTTTATGCTGCTTAGCAACGCGGTAACTGTTTCGCAACCTACCTTGCTACGGAAAGGCGGAAGCTGTACTTGTGAGGAAACATAAACATTTACAGTACTTTACAGTCTATTAACAAACTATGTGTAACTGAGGGATTATACATGTCGCATATACTGTATAAAACTACAAAATAACAAACACGAAGGCTCCAGTTTTACACGAGGACCACTTTATTTCGTTTGTTTTCAAAAATCCGCTCCACCACAACGTGTCAACACTTCCGCTCATATCACCTTCAAAATAAGAGCTCAAGGCATATACTGTATAACGGTTTATAACAGGAACTTAACAACACAAAGAGAAAAGTCCACAGAAATTGTTCACATATGTTTAAACTCATTTCCAACAAAAAACATTTACAGTACTTTATTGTCTATTAATAAAATATGTTTAAACTCATTTGAACATAGACATTTACAGTACTATACTGTACAGCAGGGGTCACCAACGCGGTGCCCGCGGGCTGCCTGGTGCCCGTAAGGACCAGATGAGTTGCCCGTTGGCCTGTTCTAAAAATAGCTCAAATAGCAGCACTTACCAGTGATCTGGCTCTAATTAGAGTCCTTGGCCCATGGCAAAGGACTCCTGTGGAGTCCTTTGCCATGGTCCAAGGACCCTATTGAAACTGCTGTGTTTTATTATTATTCCGCACCTACGCGCTGTAATTTGACCCCCTTAACATGCTTCAAAACTCACCAAATTTGACACACACGTCGGTATAGCAAACCTTCCCAACATATTAAGCAACCAATCCCCCAAAATGAAAATTGCGCTCTAGCGCCCCCTAGGAAAAAAATTACAGACAAAACTGCATGTAACTTCTGTTAGGAATGTCATAGCGACATGAAACAAAAAACTCCTATGTAGGTCTGACTTAGACCCAATTTTCATACACTCACTTCTTTCAGCAAAAATCTACAGGAAGTTGGCAAAAACCCCTTCAAAATGAAATTTTCGTAAAAAATGCAACTTTTGCCTCTTTGCGCTGTAATTTGACCCCCTTTAAAATGCTTCAAAAGTCACCAAACTTGGCGCACACATAAGGACTGGCGAATATTGCGATCTAATGAAAAAAACAAACCCCAAAACTCAAAATTGCGCTCTATCGCCAGTTTTTGAATAAAACACTGAAAAAACTGCTCCTAGGAAGAAAACACTGCTTGTAACTTCCGGTAAGAATGTCGGAGAGACATGAAACAAAAACCTCTATGTAGGTCTCCCTTAGACCTACATTTCATAGATTGACAACCCCCAACCAAATTCAACAGGAAGTTTGCAATCCCCCCTTCAAAACAAAAGTTTTGTAAAAACCGGTCACCTTTCTTCAAACATTATCTCCTCTGGGTGCATTTGTTGTTTTGGCTTCAAACTCGCACAGGAGAGAGATTGAACCCTTCTGATTAAAAGTATTGAACAGAGTTTTGATAAGTTCTCTGGTTTTGATTTTACGCGCCTTCAAAGAACCCCTGTGCAAAGTCTCCTAAAAAATGTCATTTTTGCCTCTTTGAGCTGTTATTTCACCCCCTTAAAATGCTTCTAAACTCACCAAACTTGACACACACAAAAATTGCGATCTGATGAAAAAACCTAACCTCGAAACGCAAAATTGCGCTCTACCGCCCCCCTAGGAATACAACACGGACAAACTGCTCCTAGGAAGAAAACAGACAAAACTGCTTGTAACTTCCGGTAGGAATGTCAGAGAGACATGAAACAAAAAACACTATGTAGGTCTCACTTAGACCTACATTTTAATTATTAACATACTTTAGCAAAAATCAACAGGTAGTTTGATATTTTCACTTCAATACAACAACTGCATTACTTTCACAATGCATTAGATTCTCAAAATAGTGGCTCCAAGGCGTCTTCTAACGCTTATCCGGCCGTGGGTCTCGGGGGCAGCAGCCAAAGGCGGACCCGACCAACGCTGCTTGCAGCTTTAATTTTTAAATTGTATTCATTTACTAGCAAGCTGGTCTCGATTTGCTCGACATTTTTAATTCTAAGAGAGACAAAACTCAAATAGAATTTGAAAATCCAAGAAGACCAGACGGTGGAATCCCCAACAAGTTGTTCGTCCCACCTGACCTCTGATCCAAGGTGTCGGGCTGGGGTCACTCCAGCATTTTCGCATGCCGTCCGGGGTCCACCGCTCGCTATCGTTCATCCGGCGCTTATTCTGGTGGCCATCCATGGAAATCGGCCCTTGCTCCACGTGCGCCCCAAACAAGGCTTACCACAGCGCTCCGGCGGGACTCTTATGCCCCCTATCTGTTCGCCTTGGACTTCATGACCAGATTCCCCAAGTCCCAAGGTAAAACGACTGTGCTAACCATTATGGACAGATTCTCCAAGGCCGCACACTTTTTGTGCCCCTCCACAAGCTTCCCTCCGCCGCTGAGATTGCAGACTTACTCGTCCAGCACACAGTCAGACTTCACGGCATCCCCCAGGACATAATTTCTGACCGTGGTCCCCAGTTCACATCCCGGGTGTGGCAATCATTCTGCAAGGGAATTGGGGCTACAATCAGTCTCACCTGTGGTTACCACCCAATGAGTAATGGACAAGCAGAGAGAGCCAACCAGGGGTTAGAGACCATGCTCCGTTGCGTCGCTGCCCGTCAACCCTCCCACTGGGTGGAGTAGGCCTATAACTCCATGACCAGCTCCGCCACGGGTATGTCCCCGTTCGAATGTTCACTTGGCTACCAACCACCCTTGTTTTCTCAGCAAGTGGTCGAGGCAGCGGTACCCTCCACCCGAGCCCACCTTAAATGCTGCCAGACCATCTGGAAGACTGCTCGGGCTGCCTTATAATGAGTGTACAAAGCCTCATGTCTGAGAGTTCAGAGTTGTCTGAGAGTTCAGAGTGTACCAAACATACAGGAAACGTCCTGACCTCAATTTGGCTCAGTGTGCCAAACACTGCACCTACAGGAAACAGATGCTTGAGCAACAACCAACTTAACAGGAAACTAAGAGTAGTTCCTAGACACGAGACACATAGCAACTGACGTCAGTCAGTAGACTGACCAATCAGATAACTACTGGCACAGTGTATATAAGCTGCTGTACAACAAACTCTCAGACAGATCGCTTTGGGTTTTCCTGGTACTACTGTTCAAGTGTACTATACGATCTCCGCTCTCTGCAGATTGCGTTCAATAAAATACTTCTACTTGACTCAACTTCTGCCTCCTCGAATTGTGTTCCTGCTCCCGGCCCGGGTGGGACGGCACTAAAAATGCGTCTCAACACTTATTAAAGACATCGAACAGGATGCGCCGCAACGCCAACCGACACCGCATCCTGGCACCATCCTGTCGGCCCGGGCAGCAGGTGACGTTACGGGCCAAGGACTTCCGCCTACAGTTACCTTCCCCGAAATTGGCACCCTGCTACGTGGGACCTTTCCCCATTAAACCAGAGTCAATCCTTTCACTGTTATGCTGATGACACCCAACTCTACATGCCCCTAAAGCTGACCAACACGCCGGATTGTAGTCAGCTGGAGGCGTGTCTTAATGAAATTAAACAATGGATGTCCGCTAACTTTTTGCAACTCAACGCCAAAAAAACGGAAATGCTGATTATCGGTCCTGCTAGACACCGAACTCTATTTAATAATACAACTCTAACATTTGACAACCAAACAATTAAACAAGGCGACACGGTAAAGAATCTGGGTATTATCTTCGACCCAACTCTCTCCTTTGAGGCACACATTAAAAGCGTTACTAAAACGGCCTTCTTTCATCTCCGTAATATCGCTAAAATTCGCTCCATTCTGTCCACTAACGACGCTGAGATCATTATCCATGCGTTTGTTACGTCTCGCCTCGACTACTGTAACGTATTATTTTGGGGTCTCCCCATGTCTAGCATTAAAAGATTACAGTTGGTACAAAATGCGGCTGCTAGACTTTTGACAAGAACAAGAAAGTTTGATCACATTACGCCTGTACTGGCTCACCAGCACTGGCTTCCTGTGCACTTAAGATGTGACTTTAAGGTTTTACTACTTACGTATAAAATACTACACGGTCTAGCTCCATCCTATCTTGCCGATTGTATTGTACCATATGTCCCGGCAAGAAATCTGCGTTCAAAGGACTCCGGCTTGTTAGTGATTCCCAAAGCCCAAAAAAAGTCTGCGGGCTATAGAGCGTTTTCCGTTCGGGCTCCAGTACTCTGGAATGCCCTCCCGGTAACAGTTCGAGATGCCACCTCAGTAGAAGCATTTAAGTCTCACCTTAAAACTCATTTGTATACTCTAGCCTTTAAATAAACTCCCTTTTTAGACCAGTTGATCTGCCGTTTCTTTTCTTTTTCTTCTATGTCCCACTCTCCCTTGTGGAAGGGGTCCGGTCCGATCCGGTGGCCATGTACTGCTCGCCTGTGTATCGGCTGGGGACATCTCTGCGATGCTGATCCGCCTCCACTTGGGATGGTTTCCTGCTGGCTCCGCTGTGAACGGGACTCTCGCTGCTGTGTTGGATCCGCTTTGGACTGGACTCTCGCGACTGTGTTGGATCCATTGTGGATTGAACTTTCACAGTATCATGTTAGACCCGCTCGACATCCATTGCTTTCCTCCTCTCCAAGGTTCTCATAGTCATCATTGTCACCGACGTCCCACTGGGTGTGAGTTTTCCTTGCCCTTATGTGGGCCTACCGAGGATGTCGTGGTGGTTTGTGCAGCCCTTTGAGACACTAGTGATTTAGGGCTATATAAGTAAACATTGATTGATTGATTAAATCCTACTGCTGTCTCCCGTCTTCCATAAAGAACCACCAGGTTTTTCACGTGTCTCAGCTAAAACCTGTGTCTGTCAGCCTCCTCCGACCCCCAACTCCTGAGGGTTCGTCGGTAGTATAGGTCGTTGGTCTACCTGGTCTACTGAGAGGGCTATGGACCGGAAGACCGATCCTGAATGCTGGCCTCCTACCTTACAGACTCCTCTCTTCTGGAGGACTTTTACCGTGCCAACCCGGATGCACCCCGTAGCTCGTCGGGAGTCTCGCATAAAGGGGGGGTTACTGTCATCTGTGCGCTCACCTCTAAGCGCTCCTGGGCTGCAAGCTGCACTCACTCTCCAATGAACACACCTGGCACTGATGAGAGGGACGCCTATTCAAACCACCGCGTCCTGAGATCCAGTGCCAGAACGTAGCAACCTGCACATTATACCGTAAGCTCGTCTCAAGCTCCCTCCATCCATCCATCCATCTTCTTCCGCTTATCCGAGGTCGGGTCGCGGGGGCAGCAGCCTAAGCAGGGAAGCCCAGACTTCCCTCTCCCCAGCCACTTCGTCTAGCTCTTCCCGGGGGATCCCGAGGCGTTCCCAGGCCAGCCGGGAGACATAGTCTTCCCAACGGGTCCTGGGTCTTCCCCGTGGCCTCCTACCGGTTGGACGTGCCCTAAACACCTCCCTAGGGAGGCGTTCGGGTGGCATCCTGACCAGATGCCCGAACCACCTCATCTGGCTCCTCTCCATGTGGAGGAGCAGCGGCTTTACTTTGAGTTCCTCTCGGATGGCAGAGCTTCTCACCCTATCTCTAAGGGAGAGACCCAAACTCATTTGGGCCGCTTGTACCCGTGATCTTATCCTTTCGGTCATGACCGAAAGCTCATGACCATAGGTGAGGATGGGAACGTAGATCGACCGGTAAATTGAGAGCTTTGCCTTCCGGCTCAGCTCCTTCTTCACCACAACGGATCGGTACAACGTCCGCATTACTGAAGACACCGCACCGATCCGCCTGTCGATCTCACGATCCACTCTTCCCCCACTCGTGAACAAGACTCCTAGGTACTTGAACTCCTCCACTTGGGGCAGGGTCTCCTCCCCAACCCGGAGATGGCACTCCACCCTTTTCCGGGAGAGAACCATGGACTCGGATTTAGAGGTGCTGATTCTCATTCCGGCCGCTTCACACTCGGCTGCGAACCGATCCAGTGAGAGCTGAAGATCCCGGTCAGATGAAGCCATCAGGACCACATCGTCTGCAAAAAGCAGAGACCTAATCCCGCGGCCACCGAACCGGGACCCCTCAATGCCTTGACTGCGCCTAGAAATTCTGTCCATAAAAGTTATGAACAGAATCGGTGATCTATGTGTTTTCCCTGTGTTGATTGTCGTGTCCTTCCTCGTCCCGCAGTTCCTTGTGTGTAGAAATAGGCCTCTAGCATAAGGAAGCTACTAGAAGAGGCCAAACAAGACACGAGCCTGAGGCTGAGACCAGTTTGTTTTTAAGATGAGACTTAGAAGCATTTAAGTCTCACCTTAAAACTCATCTGTATACTCTAGCCTTTAAATAGACCTCCTTTTTAGACCAGTTGATCTGCCGCTTCTTTTCTTTCTCCTATGTCCCCCCCTCCCTTGTGGTCCGATGACCATGGATGAAGTACTGGCTGTCCAGAGTCAAGACCCAGGATGGACCGCTCGTCGGGACCCAGGATGGACCGCTCGCCTGTATCGGTTGGGGACATCTCTACGCTGCTGATCCGCTTGAGATGGTTTCCTGTGGACGGGACTCTCGCTGCTGTCTTGGATCCGCTTTGAACTGAACTCTCGCGGCTGTGTTGGAGCCACTATGGATTGAACTTTCACAGTATCATGTTAGACCCGCTCGACATCCATTGCTTTCGGGGGGGGTTGCCCACATCTGAGGTCCTCTCCAAGGTTTCGCATAGTCAGCATTGTCACTGGCGTCCCACTGGGTGTGAGTTTTCCTTGCCCTTTTGTGGGTTCTTCCGAGGATGTCGTAGTCGTAATGATTTGTGCAGTCCTTTGAGACATTTGTGATTTGGGTCTATATAAATAAACATCGATTGATTGATGAAACACATTTTATTTAACTTGCTGGTGTTCTTACTAAAATGATCATTCTGGCTTCTAAAATAACGTAGGTCATATGAAGATATATGTCATAGTAAATAATAATAATAATAATGTATTAGATTTATATAGCGCTTTTCTATCAACCAGATAGGACATGATCTCACATCATCATGAATATAAGATGTGATTGGGGGTTTTGGATAGAACAACCCACAGAATTCCCAGAATCCTTAGCGGTGTTGTCAGGGTGCGACGTCCTCTGCCATGGCGTCCAATAAGTTGGCGTCAGCGTAGAGCAGGAAGCCTGAAAACAAACTGTCAGCCCAGCTCTGGTCGGCAAATAAACCGTTCTGGTCGTGGTAGAAGACCTCCATCCACACCTGGTCGTCAGGATCCAGGTGTATCAGCGTGGAGCCAGAAGCCACGTCGTGGTTTCCCGTGTTGGCGTCGAAGGTCTTGAGGCGATACTGGCCGTTGTGCATCAGGGCGATGGCCAGGTGTTTGTTGGCCAGTGTGACGTGGTAGGAGAAGTAGTAAATGCCCGGGTAGGCACACCTGAACTTGCCCGTCTGGGGGGTGTAGTGGCCGCCCTGGTTGAAGAGCACCTTGTTGAACTTGATGGGCGTGTTCTCGGCGGGGTAGCTGCTGGTGATGCCAGCTGAGAACGCTGACTTGGGAGCCGTGTCGCCGCATCGGCATTTTCCCGCGGTGCCGGCGGTCCCGCGTTGGCCCTTTTGTCCTTTCTCGCCGTCACGGCTAGCGCCCGGCGGGCCCGCCTCACCGGTCTGTCCCGCAGGTCCTCGTTTACCTGCAGGGCCACGCCCACCTCGCTCGCCAAGCTTACCTGTCGGCCCGACTCTGCCTTTCACACCTGAAACACGAAAATAGATGTTTTACTAATGGTACATTTCTATTGGGATATTTACAAACTGTACTAATGGTATATTAGTAATGGTATATTTAATAATGGTGTATTAGTAATGGTATATTTAATAATGGTATATTAGTAATGGTATATTTAATAATGGTATATTAGTAATGGTATATTTAATAATGGTATATTAGTAATGGTATATTAGTAATGGTATATTTAATAATGGTGTATTAGTAATGGTATATTAGTAATGGTATATTTAATAATGGTGTATTAGTAATGGTATATTAGTAATGGTATATTAGTAATGGTATATTAGTAATGGTATATTTAATAATGGTGTATTAGTAATGGTATATTAGTAATGGTATATTTACTAATGGTGTATTAGTAATGGTATATTTAATAATGGTGTATTAGTAATGGTATATTTAATAATGGTATATTAGTAATGGTATATTTAATAATGGTATATTAGTAATGGTATATTAGTAATGGTATATTTAATAATGGTGTATTAGTAATGGTATATTAGTAATGGTATATTTAATAATGGTGTATTAGTAATGGTATATTAGTAATGGTATATTAGTAATGGTATATTAGTAATGGTATATTTAATAATGGTGTATTAGTAATGGTGTATTAGTAGTGGTATATTTAATATGGGTACATTTGTATTGGTATATTTACTAATGGTATATTAGTAATGGTATATTTAATAATGGTGTATTAGTAATGGTGTATTAGTAATGGTATATTTAATAATGGTATATTAGTAATGGTGTATTAGTAGGAGTCCCTCACGTAACCCGCAGCCAGGCTCCCCCGAACCTCTTTTTCTTGTCGAAAAGACTGTGTCAATTGCGTCAAGAGTCTCAGAAAGCTGGCGTGCACAAGTGATGTGCACGCCAGCTTTCTGAGGGATCGCTTGTGCACGCCAGTTTTCCCAGACTCTGTATTTAGTTAGCGCAGGCAGCATGAAGCAGGGCTTTTATTGTGAAGATAGGAAATGTGCAGTCGGCCTTTAGAGTTTTGACGGAAGGGACGGCGCGAGAGTCTGTGGAAATAAAAAGTGTTTCTGGCCTTCCTCTCGGTCATATTTTCATAATAATGATCTTGCAGCAGCCAGCGTCATCTCACAAGACCCTCCGGTACCGTGAATGTCATTTAAGTGACGTCTTGGTGAAGATTGATGATCACTGATTTTTTTTAAAAGCCTGGCTGGAGATCGACTGACACCCCCCCCGCCATCGACGTAATGGGCACCCCTGATCTACATCAACATTTTAGATCAGACGGATACGGAACCCCTGGTGTAGAATCTTCTGATGATATCATACCTGGGTCTCCCTTCTGTCCTTTTTCCCCTTTCCTGCCGTCTCTGCCGTCTCTGCCGGGGACACCCACGTTCCCCTCTCCTCCCGGGGCCCCGCCGGGGCCGGGCTGGCCGGGGGTGCCGGGCGATCCGGGAACGCTGCAGACTAGACGGGGAGGCGTTCCCTTCAGCAGCTGCGCCAGTCCACATTGGCACAGGCAGATCAGCGCCATGACGGCCCACATCTTCACATCTGCACCCACAGAAACATTCAAGCATTCCTTCTGACTCCCAGTCCGACTGTACTTTGATTCACAACGTATTCTTTTTTGTATGTGATTGTTGTTTGGACATTTTGTATCAAGTTTCATGGTTAGAATTCCGTGTAGAAAGTCTGCAGCCCTAAAATGTACAAATTTGGTGTAATAATTATAATGAGAGTTTTTCCAAAATTGAGTTTTAAACAAAAAATAAATCAAACCCATTCTTTTAAATGATGATTCATTTCATAAAGAAGATGAATAAGAATCCAAAAACTTGAATCGCAAGTCTACTGACCCCAGAAAGCTTCTGCTACAGACATTAATATTATTATTGTTATTATTATTATTAATATTATGATTATTATTGTTGTTACTATTATCATTGTTGTTATATAAATATTCATGTTGTTATTATAATTCATCATCATCATCAATCTTTATTGCAGACCTTAAGATCCATTAAACATATAAAAACACAATACAAACCATTAGAAACAAAACACTAAAACATTAAAAAACAAAACAATAAATCATTTAAAAAATATTTAAAAAAAACATAATTATTATTGTCATTGTCATTATTTTTTTATGATCAATGTTGTTATTATTATTTATATCATTATCATTATTTTAATTTTATTTTGTTAGTATTATTATCCCTGTGATGAGGTGGCGACTTGTCCGGGGTGTACCCCGCCTTCCGCCCGATTGTAGTTGAGATAGGCGGCAGCGCCCCCCGCGACCCCAAAAGGGAATAAGCGGTAGAAAATGGATGGATGGATGGTATTATTATCATTATTGTTATCATTGTTTTTATTACTATTATTATTGGTATCATCATTGTTATTACTAGTATTAATATCATCATTATGTTATTATTATTATTAGTGTTAATATTATTTTTATCGTTATTATTGTTTTTACTATTAATGCTATTATTGTTACTATTATTATTTTTCTCATATTATTTGTTTTTGTTATTATCAATCCTATTGTTATTGTCATCATTATTGTTATTATTATCAACATTATTAATATTCCATCCATCCATTTCTACCGCTTATTCCCTTTGGGGTCGCTGGTGTCTATCTCAGCTACAATCGGGCGAAGGCGGGTACATCCTGGACAAGTCGCCATCTCATCCCAGGGCCCATTATTATTATTATTGTTGTTTTTTGTTATTGTCAAAATTGTTTTTATTATTATTATTACTATTATTATTCTTATTCTTTTTTTCTTATATAATTTTTGGGGGGGTTACTATCATTACTATTGTTATCGTGATCATTATTGTTATTATCATTGTTGTTATTGTTTGTATTATTATTGTTACTATTGTTGTTGTTATTATATGTGTTATTGTTTGTATTATTATTTTATCATTATTATTTTTATTATTATTATTATTGTTAGCATTATTGTTATTATTCTCATCATTCATGATATTATTCTAATTATAGTTATCATAATTTGTTTTATTATTAATGCTATTAATATTGTTATTATTATAATTATTGTTTATATTGTTATTGTTACTTTTATTATTACTATCGTTACTAATATTTTTATCATTCTTCTTTGTTGTTATTTTTAGTATTGTTATTATTTGTATTGTTTTTATCATCATTATTGTTAATATAGTTGTTAAAATTATTGTTATAATTATTGTTGTTATTAATATTGTTATTATTAATATTATTATTTTTACCATTATTTATTTTGTCATTATTATTGTTATTTTAACTTGTACTTATTGCACACAATGGTGTGGGAGCATGATATTAATAATATTATCATCATTATTATTATTGTTACTATTATCATTCTTCTTGTATTATTTTTCATGTTGTTATCATTATTATTGTCATTGTCATTATTATGATCAATATTGTAATTATTATAATTTTTATATTTATTGTAAATATTATCATTATAGTTTTTATTGTTTTTATCACTATTATTACTTTTATCCTTATTGTTGTTATTATTATTAATATCATTATGTTATTATCATTATTATTAGTGTTAATATTATTGTTGTAATTATTATTGTTTTTACTATTAATGCTATTATTATTGTTACAATTATTGTTACTATTATTATTTTTCTTTAATTATTAATTTTTGTTATTATCATTCATATTGTTATTGTAATCATTTTTGTTATTGTTATCATTATTAATATCATTGTTATTTTTTTTACTAATGTTAAAATTGTAGTTATTATTATTGTTTTTATTATTAATATTACTATGATTGTTATTAATATGATTGTTACTATTATTGTTGTTGTTATTATTTTTCTTATATAATTGTATTTGGTTATTATCATTACTATTGTTGTTATCATCATTATTGTTATTATCATTGTTGTTATATTATGTGTGTTATTGTTTGTATTATTGTTATTATTGTTATCATTACTATTATAATTATCATCATTCTTGATATTATTCTTATTATTGTTATCATTATTGTTTATATCACTAATGCTCATAATTTTGTTATTATAATTATTGTTAATGTCATTATTAGTGGTATTACTATTATTATTATTATTTTTACAACTATTGTTATCATTCTTCTTTTGTTGTTATGTTTAATATTGTTATTATTTGTATTGTTATCATCATCATTATTGTTAATATTGTTGTTAAAATTTTTGTGTCATGATCCGTGATTATTATTATTATTGTCATTGTCATTATTATTATCATTGTTGGTATTGTTGTTTCTTTACTATTATTATTGTTATCATCATTGTTATTATTATCATTGTGTTGTTGTCATTATTATTAGTAGTAGTGTTAATATTATTGTTATCATTATTGTTGTCATTATTATTGTTTTTACTATTGATGCTATTACTATTGTTGCTATCTTTGTTACTATTATTATTTTTTGTTATTATCATCATCATCATTATTATTATTGTTAAAATTGTTGTTCTTGTTTTTTTATTATCATTTTTACTCTTATCATTATTGTTATTATTTTTTTACAATTATTGTTATTATTATAATTTTCTTATATAATTTTACTTGTATAATTTGTTTTGGGTTATTATCTAAATTATTGTTAATGTCATCATTATTGTTATTATAATTGTTGTTATTATTTGTATTATTATTGTTAGTATTGTTGTTATTATATTATGTCTGTATTGTTTGTATTATTATCTTATCATTATTATTTTATTATTATCATTAGTATTGTTATGATTATTATTACTATTATTATGATGATCATTGATAATGTTATTTGTATTATTTTAATTATTGTTAATATTGTGGTTATTATTGTTATTATTATTATGATTATTACTACTACTATTATTATTATTATTGTAACGACTATAGTTATCATTCTTCTTTTGTTGTTATTTTTATGACATTGTTGTTATTTGTATTGTTACTATCATCATTATTGTTAATATTGTTGTTCAATTTATTGTTGCTATTAATATTGTTATTATCATTATTTTTATTGTTACTATTATTAATTTTGTCATTATTATCATGATTACTGTACCTTGTACTTCTTGCACACATGGTGTGTGTGAGCGCTCACATGAAACTTGTGTCCAACTCGTCTTTGGGCCAAAACATTCCCAAAGTGTGACATGACTCTTGTGTTAGAGGCAAGCACGAAGGAAGGGGAAACAGCAACTTTTCTCAGAGGGAGACGTACACACACTCACACGCACAAACACACACACACACACACACACACGGAACCGGGCGAGGCAGGAACGTGTGTGTGTGTGTGTGAAATGTAAACGCCACACCACGAACCCATCCTGACCTTTGACCTTTCTGTGCTTTTAGGAGGTCAGGAGGAGAAACTTCCAGAAGAAAAGTGAAGATTTCCCTGGGAGCCAAGACGATGACGTCAGCATCCAGATGTGCACCAAATGTGTTTGAAAACATCACATGCTGAAGAAGTATTCACCCCCCCCAATGTAGTCAAATATCCTCTGGTTGTGATGTACACCACCAGTTGTAGATGAAAACTATCATGATAACAACAATAATAATGATGTCAATAATAACCATCATATTAACAATAATAATGATGTAGATAGTCATTCAAATAATAACAATAATAATAGATAATAATCATTATAATAACAATTATAATGATGTAGATGATAATCATCATAGTAACAATAATTATGATGTAGATAATCATCATCATAATAACAAAAATAATAAAGATAGAGATAATAATCATCACAATAACAATAATAATGATGTCGATATTCATAATAAAACAATTATAAGGATGTACATAATAATCTTCATAACAACAACAATAATATTAATGTAGATAATCATCATCATAATAACAACAATAATAATGATGTCAATAATAATCATCTTAATAATAGTAACGATGTAAATAACCATCATCATAGTAACAATAATAACAATGATGTCAATAAAAAACATCATATTAACAATAATAATGATGTAGATAGTCATTCAAATAATAACAATAATAATGATGTAGATAATAATCATAATAGCAATAATAATGTGGTAGAAAGTCGTCATAATAACAACAATAATAATAATGATAATAATCATAATTACAATAATATTGATGTAGATAATCATCATCATAATAACAACAATAATAATGTCAATAATAATCATCTTAATAATAGTAACGATGTAAATAACCATCATCATAGTAACAATAATAACAATGATGTCAATAATAACCATCATATTAACAATAATAATGATGTAGATAGTCATTCAAATAATAACAATAATAATGATGTAGATAATAATCATAATAGCAATAATAATGTGGTAGAAAGTCGTCATAATAACAACAATAATAATGATGTAGATTATCATCATAATAAAAACAATAATAATAATGATAATAATCATAATTACAATAATATTGATGTAGATAATCATCATCATAATAACAACAATAATAATGATGTCAATAATAATCATAATTACAATAATATTGATGTAGATAATCATCATCATAATAACAACAATAGTAAAGATAGAGATAATAATCATCATAAAACAATAATGATGTAGATAATAATCATCACAATAACAATAATAATGATGTAGATATTCATAATAAAACAATAATAATGATGTACATAATAATCATCATAACAACAACAATAATGTAGATAATCATCATCATAATAACAACAATAATGATGTCAATAATAATCATCATAATAATAGTAACGATGTAAATAACCATCATCATAGTAACAATAATAACAATGATGTCAATAATAACCATCATATTAACAATAATAATGATGTAGATAGTCATTCAAATAATAACAATAATAATGATGTAGATAATAATCATAATAGCAATAATCATGTGGTAGAAAGTCGTCATAATAACAACAATAATAATAATGTAGATTATCATCATAATAAACAACAATAATAATAATGATAATAATCATAATTACAATAATATTGATGTAGATAATCATCATCATAATAAACAACAATAATAATAATGATAATAATCATAATTATAATAATATTGATGTAGATAATCATCATCATAATAACAACAATAATAATGATGTCAATAATAATCATCTTAATAATAGTAGCGATGTAAATAACCATCATCATAGTAACAATAATAACAATGATGTCAATAATAACCATCATATTAACAATAATAATGATGTAGATAGTCATTCAAATAATAACAATAATAATGATGTAGATAATAATCATAATAGCAATAATAATGTGGTAGAAAGTCGTCATAATAACAACAATAATAATGATGTAGATTATCATCATAATAAACAACAATAATAATAATAATAATAATCATAATTACAATAATATTGATGTAGATAATCATCATCATAATAACAACAATAATAATGATGTCAATAATCATCATCTTAATAATAGTAACGATGTAAATAACCATCATCATAGTAACAATGATAACAATGATGTCAATAATAACCATCATATTAACAATAATAATGATGTAGATAATAATCATAATAGCAATAATAATGTGGTAGAAAGTCATCATAATAACAACAATAATAATGATGTAGATTATCATCATAATAACAACAATAATAATAATGATAATAATCATAATTACAATAATATTGATGTAGATAATCATCATAATAATAACAACAATAATAATGATAGAGATAACAATCACCACAAAACAACAATAACGATTTAGATAATCATCACATTAATAATGATGTAGATTATAATCATCATAATAACAATAATAATGATGTAGATCATCACCATATTAACAACAATACTAACGATAAAGATAATAATCATCATAAAACAACAATAATAATGATGTAGACAATCATCATAATAATAATGATGCAGATTATAATCATCATGATAACATTAATAATGATGTAAGTAATCCATCCATCCATCCATCTTCTTCCGCTTATCCGAGGTCGGGTCGCGGGGGCAACAGCCTAAGCAGGGAAACCCAGACTTCCCTCTCCCCAGCCACTTCGTCTAGCTCTTCCCGGGGGATCCCGAGGCGTTCCCAGGCCAGCCGGGAGACATAGTCTTCCCAACGTGTCCTGGGTCTTCCCCGTGGCCTCCTACCGGTTGGACGTGCCCTAAACACCTCCCTAGGGAGGCGTTCGGGTGGCATCCTGACCAGATGCCAGAACCACCTCAACTGGCTCCTCTCGATGTGGAGGAGCAGCGGCTTTACTTTGAGTTCCTCCCGGATGGCAGAGCTTCTCACCCTATCTCTAAGGGAGAGACCTGGAAACTCATTTGGGCCTTTTGTACCCGTGATCTTATCCTTTCGGTCATGACCCAAAGCTCATGACCATAGGTGAGGATGGGAACGTAGATCGACCGGTAAATTGAGAGCTTTGCCTTCCGGCTCAGCTCCTTCTTCACCACAACGGATCGATACAACGTCCGCATTACTGAAGACGCCGCACCGATCCGCCTGTCGATCTCACGATCTACTCTTCCCTCACTCGTGAACAAGACTCCTAGGTACTTGAACTCCTCCACTTGGGGCAGGGTCTCCTCCCCAACCCGCAGATGGCATTCCACCCTTTTCCGGGCGAGAACCATGGACTCGGACTTGGAGGTGCTGATTCTCATTCCGGCCGCTTCACACTCGGCTGCAAACCGATCCAGCGAGAGCTGAAGATCCCGGTCAGATGAAGCCATCAGGACCACATCATCTGCAAAAAGCAGAGACCTAATCCTGCGGTTACCAAACCGGATCCCCTCAACGCCTTGACTGCGCCTAGAAATTCTGTCCATAAAAGTTATGAACAGAATCGGTGACAAAGGACAGCCTTGGCGGAGTCCAACCCTCACTG
The DNA here is from genome assembly GCF_033978795.1 of Nerophis ophidion. NCBI lineage: Eukaryota > Metazoa > Chordata > Actinopteri > Syngnathiformes > Syngnathidae > Nerophis > Nerophis ophidion. The sequence goes on along the minus strand of NC_084636.1, from coordinate 34,433,056 downwards.
GAAATGTGTTCGACTTACTGCCGGCAATGCGGACCAAGCTCTGGCACTGATCGTACAGGGAACGGACCGCCACAATAAGACAGTCCGATACCCCGTACTCTCTGAGCACTCCCCACAGGACTTCCCGAGGGACACGGTCGAATGCCTTCTCCAAGTCCACAAAGCACATGTAGACTGGTTGGGCAAACTCCCATGCACCCTCAAGAACCCTGCCGAGAGTATAGAGCTGGTCCACAGTTCCACGACCAGGACGAAAACCACACTGTTCCTCCTGAATCCGAGGTCCGACTATCCGGCGTAGCCTCCTCTCCAGTACACCTGAATAAACCTTACCGGGAAGGCTGAGGAGTGTGATCCCACGATAGTTGGAACACACCCTCCGGTCCCCCTTCTCAAAGAGAGGAACCACCACCCCGGTCTGCCAATCCAGAGGTACCGCCCCCGATGTCCACGCGATGCTGCAAAGTCTTGTCAACCAAGACATCCCCACAGCATCCAGAGCCTTAAGGAACTCCGGGCGGATCTAGTCCACCCACCGGGGCCTTGCCACCGAGGAGCTTTTTAACTACCTCAGCGACCTCAGCCCCAGAAATAGGAGAGCCCACCACAGATTCTCCAGGCACTGCTTCCACATATGAAGACGTGTTGGTGGGATTGAGGAGGTCTTCGAAGTATTCCTTCCACCTATCCACAACATCCGCAGTTGAGGTCAGCAAAACACCATCCACACCATACACGGTGTTGATAGTGCACCGCTTCCCCTTCCTGAGGCGGCGGACGGTGGTCCAGAGTCGCTTCGAAGCTGTTCGGAAGTCGTTTTCCATGGCTTCTCCGAACAAATTGGACCAAGCTATATTTCTAACAAAGACAAAACATTATTTCTTCTAGATTTTCCAGAACAACATTTTTTAAAGAAATTCAAAAGACTTTGAAATAAGATTTAAATTTGATTTTACAGATTTTCTAGATTTGCCAGAATATTTTTATTTTATTTTAATCATAATAAGTTTGAAGAAATATTTCACAAGTATTCTTCGTCCAAAAAACAGAAGCTAAAATGAAGAATTAAATTCAAATGTATTTATTATTCTTTACAATAAAAGAAAAATAAATACTTGAACATTGATTTAAATTGTCAGGAAAGAAGCGGAAGGAATTTAAAAGGTAAAAAGGTATATGTGTTTAAAAATCCTAAAATAATTTTTAAGGTTGTATTTTTTCTCTAAAATTGTTTTTCTGAAAGTTACAAAAAAAAAAAAAAAAAAAAAAAATTTAAACAAGTGAAGACCAAGTCTTTAAAATATTTTCTTGGATTTTCAAATTCTATATGAGTTTTGTCTCCCTTAGAATTAAAAATGTTGAGCAAAACGAGACCAGCTTGCTAGTAAATAAATACAATTTGAAAAATAGAAGCAGCTCACTGGTAAGTGCTGCTATTTGAGCTATTTTTAGAACAGGCCAGCGGGCGACTCATCTGGTCCTTACGGGCGACCTGGTGCCCGCAAGCACCGCGTTGGTGACCCCTGATGTAGATAGTCATTCAAATAATAACAACAATAATAATCATGTAGATAATAATCATCATAGTAACAATAATTATGATGTAGTTAGCAGTATCATCATAATAACAACAATAATAAAGATAGAGATAATAATCATCATAAAACAATAATGATGTAGATAATAATCATCATAATAACAATAATAATGATGTAGATATTCATAATAAAACAATAATAATGATGTACATAATAATCATCATAACAACAACAATAATGTAGATAATCATCATCAAAATAACAACAATAATAATGATGTACATAATAATCATTATAATAAAAGTAATGATGTAAATAACCATCTTCATAGTAACAACAATAATAATGATGTCAATAATAACCATCATATTAACAATAATAATGATGTAGATAATAATCATAATAATAACAACAATAATAATGATGTAGATAATAATCATAATAATAATAATAATAATGATGTAGATAATCATCATAATAACAACAACAATAATCATGTAGATAATCGGAACAACTCGTCACCACAATGCCACCAAGACGTCACAGTAGATAATGATCATAGTAATAATGATGAAGATAATAATCATCATGACAACAATACTAATGATGTAGATAATAATAATCATAATAACAATAATAATGATGTAGATAATCATAATAAAACAATAACAATGATGTACATGTAATTATCATAATAACAACAATAATAATGATGTATACAATCATCATAATAACAACAATAATAATGATGTAGATAATCCTCATCATAGTAACAACAACAATTATGTAGATAATCATCATCAAAATAACAACTATAATAATGATGTAGATAATCATAATAATAACAACAATATGGGTGTATATAATCATAATAACAACAATAACAATGATGTAGATAATAATCATATTAATAACAATAATAATGATGTAAACAATTATCATCATAACAATAGCAATGATGTAGATGATAATCATATCAATAACAATAATAATGATGTAAACAATAATCATCCTAATAACAACAATAATAATGATGTAGATAATAGTCATAATAATAACAAAAATAACAGTGATGTAAATTGTCCATCCATCCATCCATCCATCAATAATGATGTAGATTATTTCCATAATATTAACAACAATAATGATGTAAATAAACATAATCATCATCATAAGAACAATAATAATGTTGTAGAGAATAATCATTATAACAACAATAATAATGATGATGATGATGTACATAAAAACCATAACAACGACAATAATAATGATGAAAATAATACTCATCATAATAACAATAATAATGATGTCGATAATAATCGTGATATAACAACAATAATAATGATGTAGATAATCATCATCATATTATTAATGATGTAGATAATAATACCACTAAATCAATGATAATAATAAATATATCCTTTAATGACCCATACTATGTAAAGGTGACTTGATGTACCTACGAGTGAATATGCTAACCGATATGTCATGTTAGCATGTAGCTCACACAGCTTTGCCAGTCTTGCTAACTTAGCATGATGTGTAATGTTAGCACGAAGCTCATATAGTTATGCTAGTGTTGCTAACCCAAATTGCTGTTGACATGCAATGTTGGCATAGCTATGCTAGTGTTTCTAACCTAGCATGATGTTGAACTGTAATGTTAGCATGAGGCTAACTGCTTCGTTAGCAGTATCAGACTACATGTGACATAGTTATTAATATCAGACTACATGTAATATAGTTATCAGTATCAGACTACATGTGACATAGTTATCAGTATGAGTCTACATGTGACATAGTTATCAGTATCAGACTACATGTGACATAGTTATCAGTATAAGACTGCTGTGAAATAGTTATCAGTATCGGACTACATGTGACATAGTTAGCAGCATCAGACTGCATGTAACATAGTTATCAGTATCAGACTACATGTGACATAGTTAGCAGTATCAGACTACATGTGACATAATTAGCAGTATCAGACTGCATGTGACATAGTTATCAATATCAAACTACATGTGACATAGTTTTCAGTATCAGACTACATGTTACATAGGTTTCCGTATCAGACTACATTTGACATAGTAAGCAGTATCAGACTACATGTGACATAGTTAGCAGTATCAGACTGCATGTGACATAGTTAGCAGTATCAGACTGCATGTGACATAGTTATCAATATCAGACTGCATGTGACATAGATATCAGTATCAGACTACATGTGACATAGTTGGCAGTATCAGACTACATGTGACATAGTTAGTATCAGACTACACGTGACATAGTTATCAGTATTAGTCTACATGTGACATAGTTAGTATCGGACTACATGTGACACAGATATCTGTATCAGACTACATGCTACATAGTTATCAGTGTCAGATTACATGTGAAAAAGTTAGCAGTATCAGACTGCATGTGACATAGTTATCAATATCAGACTACATTTGACATAGTTATCAGTATCAGACTACATATGACAGTTAGTATCAGACTACACGTGACATAGTTATCAGTATCAGACTACATGTGACATAGTTATCAGTATCAGACTACATGTGACAGTTTGCAGTGTCAGACTACATGTGACATAGTTATCAGTATCAGACTACATGTGACATAGTTCGCAGTATCAGACTACATGTGACATAGTTATCAGTGTCAGACTAAATGTGACATAGTTAGCAGTATCAGACTGCATATGACATAGTTATCAATATCAGACTACATTTGACATAGTTAGCAGTATCAGACAACATGGGACATAGTTAGTATCAGACTACACGTGACATAGTTATCAGTATCAGTCTACATGTGACATAGTGAGTACCGGACTACATGTGGCATAGATATCAGTATCAGACTACATGTGACATAGTTATCAGTATCAGACTACATGTGACATAGTTAGTATCGGACTACATGTGACGTACTTATCAGTGTCAGACTACATGTGACATAGTTAGTATCAGACCACACGTGACATAGTTATCAGTATCATACTACATGTGACATAGTTAGTATCAGACTACATGTGACATAGTTATCAGTGTCAGACTACATGTGACATAGTTGATATCAGACTACATGTGACATAGTTATCAGTGTCAGACTACATGTTACATAGTTAGCAGTATCAGACTGCATGTGACATAGTTAGTATCAGACTGCATGTGACATAGTTTTCAGTATCAGACTACATGTGACATAGTTATCAGTGTCAAACTACATGTGACATAGTTATCAGTATCAGACTACATGTGACATAGTTATCAGTGTCAAACTACATGTGACATAGTTTGTATCAGACTACATGTGACATAGTTATCAGTATCAGACTACATGTGTCATAGTTAGTAGTATCAGACTACATGTGACATAGTTATCAGTATGAGACTACATGTGACATAGTTTTCAGTATCAGAGTACATGTGACACAGTTATCAGTATAACATAGTTATCAGTATCAGTCTTACCTCCCATGGAAGATCGGTCCTAGACTTTGGTTGACATCTTCTACTTCAGTGATATCACCACATCAGCGTGCTGCCCTCAGACAAGTCCAGCTGCATAGACTCCTCCCCCCTCAGCCTGGACACGCCCCCTTTCTGTCATGCAGGCAGAGACAACAGTAAGTACAAATACACACAATATGAGAATTACCATGTACAAAAACACACAATATGAGTATTACCAAGTACAAAAACACACAATATGAGTATTACCATGTACAAAAACACACAATATGAGTATTACCATGTACAAATACACACAATATGAGTATTACCAAGTACAAATACACACAATAAGAGTATTACCATGTACAAATACACACAATATGAGTATTACCAAGTACAAAAACACACAATATGAGTATTACCAAGTACAAATACACACAATATGAGTATTACCATGTACAAATACACACAATATGAGTATTACCAAGTACAAAAACACACAATATGAGTATTACCATGTACAAATACAGACTATATGAGTATTACTAAGTACAAATACACACAATATGAGTATTACCATGTACAAAAACACACAATATGAGTATTACCATGTACAAAAACACACAATATGAGTATTACCATGTTCAAATAAACACAATATGAGTATTACCATGTACAAATACACACTATATGAGTATTACCAAGTACAAATACACACAATATGAGTATTACCATGTACAAAAACACACAATATGAGTATTACCATGTTCAAATACACACAATATGAGTATTACCATGTACAAAAACACACAATATGAGTATTACCAAGTACAAATACACACAATATGAGTATTACCATGTACAAATACACACTATATGAGTATTACCAAGTACAAATACACACAATATGAGTATTACCATGTACAAAAACACACAATATGAGTATTACCATGTACAAAAACACACAATATGAGTATTACCATGTTCAAATACACACAATATGAGTATTACCAAGTACAAAAACACACAATATGAGTATTACCAAGTACAAATACACACAATATGAGTATTACCATGTACAAATACACACTATATGAGTATTACCAAGTACAAATACACACAATATGAGTATTACCATGTACAAAAACACACAATATGAGTATTACCATGTTCAAATACACACAATATGAGTATTACCATGTTCAAATACACACAATATGAGTATTACCATGTACAAATACACACAATATGAGTATTACCAAGTACAAATACACACAATATGAGTATTACCAAGTACAAATACACACAATAAGAGTATTACCAAGTACAAATACACACAATAAGAGTATTACCATGTACAAATACACACAATGAGTATTACTAAGTACAAATACACACAATATGAGAATTACCATGTACAAAAACACACAATATGAGTATTACCATGTACAAATACACACAATATGAGTATTACCAAGTACAAATACACACAATAAGAGTATTACCATGTACAAATACACACAATATGAGTATTACCAAGTACAAAAACACACAATATGAGTATTACCAAGTACAAATACACACAATATGAGTATTACCAAGTACAAAAACACACAATATGAGTATTACCATGTACAAAAACACACAATATGAGTATTACCAAGTACAAAAACACACAATATGAGTATTACCATGTACAAAAACACACAATATGAGTATTACCAAGTACAAAAACACACAATATGAGTATTACCACGTACAAAAACACACAATATGAGTATTACCAAGTACAAATACACACAATAAGAGTATTACCATGTACAAAAACACACAATCTGAGTATTACCACGTACAAAAACACACAAAATGAGTATTACCAAGTACAAATACACACAATATGAGTATTACCAAGTACAAATACACACAATATGAGTATTACCAAGTACAAATACACACAATATGAGTATTACCAAGTACAAAAACACACAATATGAGTATTCTTGTGTACTCTTTGTGCTTCTCAAACTTTTGTCAGCAAGTCCTTCCCTCTGGAAACACGTGTCTTTCCAAGTGCCACCATCATGAATGAAAACGCAGTAGCGTAGTATGCCCAAGTGTTCATTAAAAGCAAGGCAGAGGTTATAATTCACATGTTTTGGCCACTGTGCCATTTCTTGCAGTTTGAACAGTCACACGGTGTTGGAATGTAGGAAATAAAATGCTGTAATTTAACAATTCATCAAATGATTTGTGTAACATGAGATGGAACCTATGTTTATATATATATATATGTATATATATATAGGTATATATATATATATATATATATATATGAGTGTGTGTGTGTATATATGTAGTTAATAGGTATATAAATGTGTGTGTGTGCGTGCGTGTGTGTGTGTGTGTTTTAATCATCAATGACATGTTTATTTTATTGATGATGTTTACATTTCTTGTATTGTGCTGAGTGAGGGAATGACGTCATCTAAGAACAGCTGTTTGGATGTGAAACTGCTGCAAAAAGAAGCGTCTTAAATGACGTCATCTCTCATGACAAAATGTTGACAACGTGAAATCTCTTCACAGTTCGAATGGGACTTTACTGACACTCAGTGGCCAGTGTGAGTACTGCAGCTGATTTCTGCACGTTCTGCAGCAACTATGGCTGACAATAGCAACAGCAACAACAACAATGGCTCACAACAACAACCGTTGAAATAAACAACAATAGCTGAAAACAGCAACAACAACAATGGTTGAAAGAAAAAATGGCTGACAACAACAAAGGCCGACAACAACAACAATGGTTGAGAGAAACAACACTTGCTGACAAAAACAACAATAATGACTGACAACTACAACAGTGGTTAAAGGCTGACAAAAACCACAAAATTGGCTTATAATACCAACAACGGTTGAAAGAAACAACAATGGCTGACAAAAACAATAACAAAAATGGCTGACAACAACTACAATGGTTGACATAAACAACAACAACAACGGTTGAAAGAAACAACATAGGCTAAGACCAACAAGGGCTGACAACAGCAACGGTTAAAAAAAAACAACACTGGCTGAAAATGACAACAACAACAACAGCTGACAACAACAACAACAATGGTTGAAAGAAACAACAATGGCTAACAACAACAATGACTGACAAAAACAACAACAATGGTTGAAAGAAACAACATCGGCTGACAAAAACAACAACAACAATGGTTATAAAAAATAACATTGGTTGAAAACAACAACAACAATGACTGACAACAACAACAATGCCCACAACAACGGTTGAAAGAAAACACATTGGCTGACAAAAACAAATACAACAATGGTTATAAGAAACAACATTGACTGACAAAAACAACAACAATGGCTGACAACAACAACAGTGGTTGAAAGAAACAAAAATGGCATACAAAAACAACAACGGTAGAAAGAAATAACAATGGTTGAAGGATAATAGCAACAATGAATGACAAAAACAACCACAATGGTTGAAAGAAACAACATTGGCTGACAAAAACAAAACCAACAATGGTTGAAAGAAACAACATTGGCTGACAAAAACAAAAACAATGGCTGACAACAACAACAGTTGTTGAAAGAAACAACAACGGCTGACAAAAACAACAACATTGGCTGAAAACAACAACAACGTTTGAAATAATCAACATTGGCTAACAACAACAATGGCTGACAAAAACAACAACAACAATTGAAAAAAAATTGCCTGACAAAAACAACAAGAATGGTTGACAACAACTACAATGGTTGAAATAAACAACATAAGCTAAAAACAACAAGGGCTGACAACAACGGTTAATAAAAACAACACTGGCAACAATGACAACAACAACAACAGCTGACAACAACAACAACAATGGTTGAAAGAAACAATGTTGGCTAACAACAACAATGACTGACAAAAACAACAACAACAACAATGGTTGAAAGAAACAACATTGGCTGACAAAAACAACAACAACAATAGTTATAAAAAAAACAACATTGGCTCACAACAACAACAATGCTCACAACAACAACGGTTGAAAGAAACAACAATAGCTGACGACAGCAACAACAACAATGGTTGAAAGAAACAAGAATGGCTGACAACAGCAATAGCTGACTACAACAACAACAATGGCTGACAAAAATAACATCAGATGAAATAAACAATGGCTGACAACAACAACAACCGTTGAAAGAAACAATGGCTGACAACAACAACAGTTGAAAAAAAATTGGGTGACAAAAACAACAACAACAATGGTTGAAAGAAACAACATTGTTTGACAAACAACAACAATGACTGACAACAACAACAGTGGTGGAAAGAAACAAAAATGGCTGACAAAGACAACAACAATGGCTGACAACAACTACAATGGTTGAAATAAACAACAATGGCTGACAAAGACTACAATTGTTGAAATAAACAACAATGGCTGACCACAACAGTGGTTAAAAGAAACAACACTGGCTGACAACAACAACGGTTGAAAGAAAAAACACTGGCTGACAAAAACAAATACAACAATGGTTATAAGAAACAACATTGACTGACAAAAACAACAACAATGGCTGACAACAACAACAGTGGTTGAAAGAAACAAAAATGGCTGACAAAAACAACAACGGTAGAAAGAAATAACAATGGTTGAAAGAAACAACATTGGCTGACAAAAACAAAACCAACATTGGTTGAAAGAAACAACATTGGCTGACAAAAACAAAAACAATGGCTGACAACAACAACAGTTGTTGAAAGAAACAACAATGGCTGACAAAAACAACAACATTGGCTGAAAACAACAACAACGGTTGAAATAATCAACATTGGCTAACAACAACAATGGCTGACAAAAACAACAAAAACAACAACAATTGAAAACAAAATTGGCTGACAAAAACAACAAAAATGGTTGAAAGAAACAACATTGGTTGATAAACACAACAACAATGACTGAGAACAACAACAGTAGTGGAAAGAAACAACAATGGCTGACAACACCAATGGCTGACCATAACAGCGGTTAAAAGAAACAACACTGGCTGACAACAACAATGGTTGAAAGAAAAAACATTGGCTGACAAAAACAAATACAACAATGGTTATAAGAAACAACATTGACTGACAAAAACAACAACAATGGCTGACAACAACAACAGTGGTTGAAAGAAACAAAAATGGCTGACAAAAACAACAACGGTAGAAAGAAATAACAATGGTTGAAAGAAACAACAATGGATAATAACACCAATGACTGACAAAAATAACCACAATGGTTGAAAGAAACAACATTGGCTGACAAAAACAAAACCAACAATGGTTGAAAGAAACATCATTGGCTGACAAAAACAACAACAATGGCTGACAACAACAACAGTTGCTGAAAGAAACAACAATGGCTGACAAAAACAACAACATTGGCTGAAAACAACAACGGTTGAAATAATCAAATCAACATTGGCTAACAAGATAAATTGCTGACAAAAACAACAAAAACAACAACAACAGTTGAAAAAAAATTGGCTGACAAAAACAACAAGAATGGTTGAAAGAAACAACATTGGTTGATAAACACAACAATGACTGACAACAACAACAGTAGTGGAAAGAAACAACAATGGCTGACAAAAACAACAACAATGGCTGACAAGAACCACAATGGTTGAAATAAACAACAATGGCTGACAATGACTACAATTGTTGAAATAAACAACAATGGCTGACAATGACTACAATTGTTGAAATAAACAACAATGGCAGACAACAGAAATGGCTGACCACAACAGTGGTTAAAAGAAACAACACTGGCTGACGACAACCACGGTTGAAAGAAACAGCATTGGCTAACAACCACAATGACTGACAAAAACAACAACAAGGGCTGACAACGACTACAATGGTTGAAATAAACAACAATGGCTGACAACAACAGTGGTTGAAGGAAACAACAATGGCTGACAAAAACAACAACAAAGGCTGACAACAACTACAATGGTTGAAATAAACAACAATGGCTGACAACGGTTGAAAGAAAAAACATTGGCAAACGACAACAATGGCTGACAACAACAACAACAATGGTTGAAAGAAACAACATTGCTAACAACAATGGCTGTCAAAAACAACAATAACAGTTGAAAAAAAATGTTGGCTGACAAAAACAACAACAACAATGGTTGAAAGAAAAAACATTGGCTGACAAAAACAACAACAATAATGGTGGAAAGAAACAACATTGGCTTACAACAACAACAGTGGTTGAAAGAAACAACAATGGCTGACACAATCAACAGCATTGGCTGACAACAACAACAACAATGGCTCACAACAACTACAATGGTTGAAATAAACAACAATGGCTGACAACAATAACAGTTGAAAGAAACAACATTGGCTAACAACAACAATGGCTGACATCAACAGCAGTTGAAAGAAACAACACTGGTTGACAATAAAAACAACAACAATAATGGTTGAGAACAACAACAACAATGGTTGAAATAAACAACAACGGCTGACAACAACATTGGCTGCCATCAACAACAACAATGGCTGACAACAACACCAATGGTTGAAATAAATAACAATGGCTGACAACAATAAAGGTTGAAAGAAACAACATTGGCTAACAACAACAATGGCTGACAACAACAACGGTTGAAAGAAACAACACTGGCTGTTAACAAAAACAACAACAACAATGGCTGACAACAACAATGGTTGAAAGACACACCATTGGCTAACAACAACAATGGTTGAAAGAAACAACACTGGCTGACAACAACAACAACAATGGCTAACAACAACAACAATGACTGACAACAACAACAACAATGGTTGAAATAAACAGCAATGGCTGACAACAACAACGGTTGAAAGACACAACACCGGCTAACAACAACAATGGTTGAAAGAAACAACACTTGCTGACAACGACAACAAAAACAAAAAAGGCTGACAATGACAACAACAACAATGGTTGAAATAAACAACAATGGCTGAAAACAACAACAATGGTTGAAAGACACAACATTGGCAAACAACAACAATTGTTGGCAACATCAACAGTTGAAAGACACAACACTGACTGAAAACGACAGCAACAACAACAATATTGACAACAACAACAACAATGGTTGAAATAAATAACAATGGCTGACAACAACAACGGTTGAAAGACACAACATTGGCAAACAACAACAATGGCTGGCAACAACAACAATTGAAAGAAACAACACTGGCTGACAACAACAACAACAACAACAATTGTTGACAACAACAAACATGGTTGAAAGAAGCAAAATTGGCTAACAACAACATTGGCTGACAACAACAACAATGGTTGAACGAAATAACAATGGTTGAAAGAAAGAAGAATGGCTTAAGAAAACAACAATAATGGCTGACAACAACAACATTTGAAAGAAACAACATTGGCTGACAAAACAACAACAATTGCTGACGAAAACAACAATGGTTGAAAAAACAATGGCTGACAACAACAACAATGTGCATATGTGTTTGTGTGTACATTGTATATATATATGTGTGTGTACATTGTCTGTATATGTTTGTGTGTACATTGTGTATACATGTTTGTGTGTACATTGTTAATACATGTTTGTGTATATTGTGTATATATGTTTGTGTACATTGTGAATATATGTTTGTCTGAACATTGTGAATAAATGTGTATGTGTACACTGTGTATATATGTTTGTGTGTACCTTGTGTATATATGTTTGTGTGTATATTGTGTAAATATGTTTGTGTGTACATTGTTAATATATGTTTATGTGTATATTGTGTATATATGTTTGTGTTTACATTGTGTATAAATGTTTGTGTACATTGTGAATAAATGTGTATGTGTACAGTCTGTATTTTGTTTGGGTGTACATTCTGTATGTATGTTGTGTGTACATCGTGTCTACTTGTTTGTGTGTACATTGTTGAAATATGTTTGTGTTTACATTGTGAATATATTTTTGTGTGTACATTGTGTATATATGTTTGTGTGTACATTGTGTTTATATATTTGTATGTACATTGTGTATATATGTTTGTGTGTACATTGTGTATTTATGTTTGTGTGTACATTGTGTAAATATGTTTGTGTGTACATTGTTAATATATTTTTGTGTGTACATTGTGTATACATGTTGGTGTGTACATTGTGTATATAAGTTTGTATGTACATTGTGTATATATGTTTGTGTGTACATTGTATATATATGTTTGTGTGTACATTGTATATATATGTGTGTGTGTACATTGTTAATATATGTTTATGTGTATACTGTGTATATATGTTTGTGTGTATATTGCATATATGTGTTTGTGTACATTGTGTATATATGTTAGTGTATACATTGTGACTAAATGTTTGTGAGTACACTGTGTATATATGTTTGTGTGTACATTGTGAATATATTTTTGTGTGTACATTGTGTATATGTATTTGTATGTACATTGTGTATATATGTGTGTGTGTACATTGTATACATATGTTTGTGTGTACATTGTATATATATGTTTGTGTGCACATTGTCTATATACGTTTGTGTGTACATTGTGTATACATGTTTGTGTGTACATTGTTAATATATGTTTATGTGTATACTGTGTATATATGTTTGTGTGTATATTGCGTATACATGTTTGTGTACATTGTGTATATATGTTAGTGTATACATTGTGAATAAATGTTTGTGAGTACACTGCGTATATATGTTTGTGAGTACATTGTGTACATGTATGTTTGTGTGTACATTGTGTATATATATTTGTATGTACATTGTGTATATATGTTTGTGTGTACATTGTGTAAATATGTTTGTGTGTACATTGTGTATACATGTTTGTGTGTACATTGTTAATATATGTTTATGTGTATACTGTGTATATATGTTTGTGTGTATATTGTGTATATATGTTTGTGTACATTGTGTATATATGTTTGTATGTACATTGTGTATATGTTTGTGTGTACATTGTGTATTTATGTTTGTGTGTACATTGTGTAAATATATTTGTGTGTACATTGTGAATATATTTTTGTGTGTACATTGTGTATATATGTTTGTGTGTACATTGTGAATATATGTTTGTGTGTACATTGTGAATATATGTTTGTGTAAATTGTGTTCATATGTTTGTGTGTACATTGTGAAAAAATGCAAATGTGTACATTGTGTATATATGTTGGGGGGAAAATTTTGCATATATGTCTGTGTATTTATTGTGTATATATGTTTGTGTGTACATTGTGTATATGTTTGTGTGTACATAGTATATATATATTTGTGTGTACATCGTGTATATATGTTTGTGTACTTTGTGAATATATTTTTGTGTGTACATTGTGTATACATGTTTGTGTGTACATTGTGTATAAATGTTTGTGTGTACATTGTGCATGTATGTTTGTGTGCACATTGTATATTCATGTTTGTGTGTTTGTGGTGGACAATTGTCACTGAAATACACATTTGTCGTACATAAAAACACGACAAGGTGTGTAAAAACAGGAATATTGTTGCGTGTTTTGTCCCCCAAATATTTTTGTTTGCAAGGAATAAAGTCCCCTGATTGAAGTCTTCATCCTAGTTATGCGTGCCAGCGAGATCTTGTTTGGATGACAAACAAATTGTTTATCTTATTCAGTTAATTTGGTGTACACTATTACCTCACTTTCATGATTCATTGTTCTGATGTCCGTCCAGCGTACTCACACTCGCTCAGGTAGATAGTACACTTTTGTATTTACATTTTTGTTCTAATTTTTTTACACTTTTATTCTTATTTGTTTTGTGTATTTTCACTCTATTGCTGAAGCTTAAGTTGTTCAACAGTCTCCCTTCTGCTATTTTAACCTTCAAACATTTTCAACGGGAGAAAGGTCTGGATTACAGGCAGGCCAGTCTAGTATCCATGCGGTTGTAACACGTGGCTTGGCATCGTCTTTCTGAAATAAGCAGGGGCGGCAATGATAACGTTGCTTGGATATGTTGCTGCACGTACCTTTTAGTATAATGGTGCCTTCACAAATGTGTAAGTTACCCATGCCTTGGGAACCAATACACCCCCATCACAGATGCTGGCTATTGATCTTTGCGCTTATAACAATCCGGACGGTTATTTTCCTCTTCGTTCCGGAGGACGCCACGTCCACAGTTTCCAAATATAATTGGAAATGTGGACTCGTCAGACCACAGAACACTTTTCCACTTTGCATCAGTCCATCTTAGATGAGTTTAGTTTATTAAGGATCCCCATTAGTCTACACCGCAGTGGAGACTATTCTTCCTGGGGTCCAGGCAAAAAACATCACACAACCACAGAACAAACGATTAAAATGCAGTACAACATGATCCAATAATAAATTGTCATAATACAAAAATAGCAACAACAAAGAACCAAAAAATACTAATAGATGTTGTTACTTAATAATTTTCATACCAAATATAAAAATAGATATACTGTATACATTTTTGCAAAAATAAAACAAAGAACCAATGGCCTAAAACACATTAATGTACCAAAGACAAACAATAAGTGACGAAAAAGTATCATCCATCCATTTTCTGCTGCTTATCCCATAATCAATAAAATACTCAATAGTCAAAAACAGTCATGACATTAGGTACAATCTAAAATAATCTCTTTACGCAATACTTCTCCTTTTAGTTTCTCCTATGTCCCCCCCTCCCTTGTGGAGGGGGTCCGGTCCGATGACCATGGATGAAGTACTGACTGTCCAGAGTCGAGACCCAGGATGGACCGCTCGTCGGGACCCAGGATGGACCGCTCGCCTGTATCGGTTGGGGACATCTCTACGCTGCTGATCCGCTTGAGATGGTTTCCTGTGGACGGGACTCTCACTGCTGTCTTGGAGCCACTATGGATTGAACTTTCACAGTATCATGTTAGACCCGCTCGACATCCATTGCTTTCGGTCCCCTAGAGGGGGGGGGTTGCCCACATCTGAGGTCCTCTCCAAGGTTTCTCCTAGTCAGCATTGTCACTGGCGTCCCACTGGATGTGAATTCTCCCTGCCCACTGGGTGTGAGTTTTCCTTGCCCTTTTGTGGGTTCTTCCGAGGATGTTGTAGTCGTAATGATTTGTGCAGTCCTTTGAGACATTTGTGATTTGGGGCTATATAAATAAACATTGATTGATTGATGATTGATTAGTTTATTCTTAAAGCTCACTATGCTGGTGATTGATAGCAGATATTGTGGAAGTCTGTTCCAGTAAGTGATTGCCCGATACATTACAGTCTTTTTCAAAACATCCCTTTTGGGTTTAAGACGGGTGAGCGCACCT
The DNA here is from genome assembly GCF_033978795.1 of Nerophis ophidion. Classification (NCBI taxonomy): domain Eukaryota; kingdom Metazoa; phylum Chordata; class Actinopteri; order Syngnathiformes; family Syngnathidae; genus Nerophis; species Nerophis ophidion. The sequence continues at coordinate 34,416,707 of NC_084636.1, read as the reverse complement.
CTTTGGGCTAGCCTGGTACCGTAGTTGTGACTGTCACTGGCAAGCAAGAGCTGAGAATACAGATATGAGGGTTTATAGTATGTATAGATGTTTTTTAAAAATGAGGTCGGGCGTCTCCGGGTGTTGTTGATAAATGGCTTTCGCTCTGCATATCAATTAATGATCAATCAATGTTTATTTATATAGCCCCAAATCACAAATGTCTCAAAGGACTGCACAAATCATTACGACTACAACATCCTCGGAAGAACCCACAAAAGGGCAAGGAAAACTCACACCCAGTGGGCAGGGAGAATTCACATTCAGTGGGACGCCAGCGACAATGCTGACTATGAGAAACCTTGGAGAGGACCTCAGATGTGGGCAACCCCCCCATAGTAGAGTTTTAACTTGCACTTACAGATGTAGCGACCGACTGTTGGTACTGACAGTGGTTTTCTGAAGTGTTCCTGAGCCCATGTAGCAATATCCTTTACACACCGATGTGGCTTTTTGGTGCAGTACCGACTGTGGGATCCAAGGTGCGTAATATCATGGCTGAATCGTAGATGGTGAAATCCCCAAATTCCTTGCAAAAGCTGGTTGAGAAATGTTGTTTTTAAACAATTTGCTCAGGCATTTGTTGACAAAGTGCTGACCCTCGCCCCGTCCATGAGTGCCCTCTGAAGATGTTTCTCCTCTGGCTTAAGTGTCTTGTTGATGCAAACATTGGAATATGAGCAGCAAAACCCAGACCTTGTGTAAACAGGTCTGGATCTGGTTAGCAGTGCCCACGACACGTTTGTGGACACGATTGTCCCGCTCCTGTTTTCTCCGACATTCCTGCCTGGAAGCTGCCGTCCTCTAAAGTTTCAGTCGGAGCTTAACGTCGCTTGTGTTTACACCCCCCCTCCCCCCCACACCCCCCGAGGACGTCTGTGAGCCTAATGTGACGGTGCAGGATGCCCGCACGCCGCCCTCTGATTGGATAATGGCAGGAAGTGTCCCCCGGTCTGCTTTCAATTGCGGCCGACTCGTCTCATCCGCCGCCAAAAGAGACGTCGCGTGTCCTTTCAAGATGGTCTTTTCTTTTCTGGGAGCTGATGTTCTTTTCAGGATCCACTTGGAACTCTGCAGTGGATTTGTCCACATGTGACGGTCCACAATTGTATGTGGCAAAAATATCACCGGCACCAGGTGGATTATGAATTTCTTTAATTACAGTGTCCTGTAAAACAGGGCGAATTGTGAGATTGTGAGTCCACTTGGGCCACGGGATTCTCAGTTTGGAGGCGTCACAGTTCAATCAATGTTTACTTATATAGCCCTAAATCACTAGTGTCTCAAAGGGCTGCACAAACCACCACGACATCCTGGGTAGGCCCACATAAGGGCAAGGAAAACTCACACCCAGTGGGACGTCGGTGACAATGATGACTGTGAGAACCTTGGAGAGGAGGAAAGCAATGGATGTCGAGCGGGTCTAACATGATACTGTGAAAGTTCAATCCATAATGGATTGTCGCGAGAGTCCAGTCCAAAGCGGATCCAACACAGCAGCGAGAGTCCCGTTCACAGCGGAGCCAGCAGGAAACCATCCCAAGCGGAGGCGGATCAGCAGCGCAGAGATGTCTCCAGCCGATACACAGGCAAGCAGTACATGGCCACCGGATCGGACCGGACCCCCTCCACAAGGGAGAGTGGGACATAGAAGAAAAAGAAAAGAAACGGCAGATCAACTGGTCTAAAAAGGGAGTCTATTTAAAGACTAGAGTATACAAATGAGTTTTAAGGTGAGACTTAAATGCTTCTACTGAGGTGGCATCTCGAACTGTTACCGGGAGGGCATTCCAGAGTACTGGAGCCCGAACGGAAAACGCTCTATAGCCCGCAGACTTTTTTTGGGCTCTAGGAATCACTAATAAGCCGAAGTCCTTTGAACGCAGATTTCTTGCCGGGACATACGGTACAATACAATCGGCAAGATAGGATGGAGCTAGACCGTGTAGTATTTTATACGTAAGTAGTAAAACCTTAAAGTCACATCTTAAGTGCACAGGAAGCCAGTGCTGGTGAGCCAGTATAGGTATATATGTATGTATATATGTATATAAAGGTATATACAGTATAGGTATACATGTATGTATATATGTATATAAAGGTATATACAGTACAGGTATATATGTATGTATATATGTATATAAAGGTATATACAGTATAGGTATATATGTATGTATATATGTATATAAAGGTATATACAGTACAGGTATATATGTATGTATATATGTATATAAAGGTATATACAGTATAGGTATATATGTATGTATATATGTATATAAAGGTATATACAGTATAGGTATATATGTATGTATATATGTATATAAAGGTATATACAGTACAGGCGTAATGTGATCAAACTTTCTTGTTCTTGTCAAAAGTCTAGCAGCCGCATTTTGTACCAACTGTAATCTTTTAATGCTAGACATGGGGAGACCCAAAAATAATACGTTACAGTAGTCGAGGCGAGACGTAACGAACGCATGGATAATGATCTCAGCGTCTTTAGTTCTGATGTTTGACATAACAAACTATTGTACAAACAACATGTTACATTTGGGTGTGATCGTATAGTGTTTAGACCAAATCTTTATACTAATTATCATATTAATTTCTTCAATGGTTTCACATGTACTGACAATGGTGTGCTCAAATTAACAATAATCCTTTTTTTTTTTATATGCAAAATACACAGTAAATTTACAGAAACTACATTTTACAGGATGTCCCTAAACACACCTCGCAACCAAAATGGCTGCTTCAAACCATGCGGCCTAGCCATGCTAGCATTAGCATCAAAACAATAGGTGAGGACAAATATGTGAACAGCCAAACAAACACAGCGGCATGAAATCTAATATTAGCTGTAAAAACAGTGCAAATTGTGAGATTGTGAGTCCACTTGGGTCACTAAATAACACATCAATAATCACCGATTAGTTTACACAGTAAAAGTGTGTTATTGTCTTTAAAATATCACTCTAGGATACAGTTTTGGTCAACACCAATTAGCGAACGTTTTTATGTGTCTGTTACAAAGTAGTAATCAAAATATAAACAGTCAATATTCACTAATTAGCAGAGGTGGGTAGAGTAGCCAGAAATTGTACTCAAGTAAGAGTACGGTTACTTTAGAGATTTATTACTCAAGTACAAGTAAGGAGTAGTCACCCAAATATTTACTTGAGTAAAAGTAAAAAGTATGTTGTGAAAAAACTACTCAAGTACTGAGTAACTGATGAGTAACCTGATTGTTTGATTACGGCAATATATAAAACGTAAAAATAGCAACGAGCAAATTCAGAGCCAGGGATATCTCTTAAGCAGCTAAAACAATAATATATATTAAAAATTAGTACATTAAAATAAAATAAAAAATAAGGCAAATTGAGCCACAATAACTTAACAGCAACGAGGCTCAGTAGGCATTGATTGATTGATTGATTGATTGAAACATGTATTATTAGATTGCACAGTACAGTACATATTCCGTACAATTGACCACTAAATGGTAACACCTCAATAAATTTTTCAACGTTAATCAATTACTTAATAAATGACCAAGTCGAGGTGATCTACCTCATATATACATACACACACATATATCATATATATATATATATATATACACATACATACATTTACATATAGTATATAATTTATATTTATCTATTTTGCCGTTTTTGTTGACATGTTAAAGGTGTTTTAATGAATATACATGCATGTTTAACATATAGATTCCTATCTTTCACAAAGACAAGAATATAAGTTGGTGTATTACCTGATTCTGATGACTTGCATTGATTGGAATTAAGTCGACGGAGACCCTGCCCCAAGTGGAGGAGTTCAAGTACCTAGGAGTCTTGTTCACGAGTGAGGGAAGAGTGGATCGTGAGATCGACAGGCGGATCGGTGCGGCGTCTTCAGTAATGCGGACGTTGTACCGATCCGTTGTGGTGAAGAAGGAGCTGAGCCGGAAGGCAAAGCTCTCAATTTACCGGTCGATCTACGTTCCCATCCTCACCTATGGTCATGAGCTTTGGGTCATGACCGAAAAGATAAGATCACGGGTACAAGCGGCCCAAATGAGTTTCCAGGTCTCTCCCTTAGAGATAGGGTGAGAAGCTCTGCCATCCGGGAGGAACTCAAAGTAAAGCCGCTGCTCCTCCACATGGAGAGGAGCCAGATGAGGTGGTTCGGGCATCTGGTCAGGATGCCACCCGAACGCCTCCCTAGGGATGTGTTTAGGGCACGTCCAGCTGGTAGGGGGCCACGGGGAAGACCCAGGACACGTTGGGAAGACTATGTCTCCCGGCTGGCCTGGGAACGCCTCGGGATCCCCCGGGAAGAGCTAGACGAAGTGGCTGGGGAGAGGGAAGTCTGGGCTTCCCTGCTTAGGCTGCTGCCCCCGCGACCCGACCTCGGATAAGCGGAAGATGATGGATGGATGGATGGATGGAGAAAAAAAGTTCCTCTTTTCTGTCTAATACCACATGAAAGTCGTTGGTTTTTGGCATCTTATTTGTCCAGCTTCCATATTCGTTTTTATAAACTTTACAAGAAGGCGGCAAACTCCGTAGTTTGCTAGCTTGTTTGCGCTGGCTTTCGGAGACTCTTATTTTGTTAGCGCAGGCGCGATGGAGCGGCGCTTTTATTGTGAAGACAGGAACTGTGCGATCAGTCTTTAGGCTTTTGACGGGAAGTACGGTTGAAATAAAAAGTGTCTTTTTTCCTTTGCGCTTTTGATTGATTGATTGAAACTTTTATTAGTAGATTGCACAGTACAGTACATATTTCGTACAATTGACCACTAAATGGTAACAACCGAATAAGTTGTTCAACTTGCTTAAGTCAGGTTTTACGTGTGACGGTCATGTGACCGCCTGGCTCTGTTTGATTGGTCCAACGTCACCTGTGACTGCATGTGATTGGTGAAACGCGGGCATGCGTAGATCCTACGTTGAAAAACCAAAACAAACATTAATAGATCGATAAAAAAAAAAGTAGCGAGTAGCGAGCTGAATGTAGATAAATGGAACAAAGTAAAAGTAGCGTTTCTTCTCTATAAATATACTCAAGTAAAAGTAAAATTATGTTGCATAAAAACTACTCTTAGAAGTACAATTTATCCCAAAAGTTACTCAAGTAGATGTAACGGAGTAAATCTAGCGCGTTACTACCCACCTCTGCTAATTAGTAATCAATCCCGGACAATACAAAAACGTGTCTCACCAGTTTGGAGGCGTCACAGTTCCGAGAACTTCCCACAGGTGAGCGTAAATACCACTTCTCGCCAGCAACAGGCGCTGTTGCAACACTTCATTCATAATTTAATCAGGCATAAGGATATTCTTTTTTCTACACCGTTACACATATATATTGTATGATACCATCCTACAAGCAGTGAAGTTGTCACGTTGTGTAAATGGTAAATAAAAAGAGAATACAATGATCTGCAAATCCTTTTCAACTTATATTCAATTGAATAGACAGCAGAGAGAAGATATTTCACGTTCAAACTGGTCAACTTTTGTTATTTTTGGCAAAAATGAGCTCATTTGGAACTTGATGCCTGCAACATGTTTCAAAAAAGCTGGCACGGGTGGTAAAAAAAGACTGAGAAAGTTGAGCGATGCTCATCAAACACTTATTTGGAACATCCCAAAGGTGAACAGTCTAATTGGAAACAGGTGGGTGCCGTGATTGGTTAGAAAAGCAGCTTCACAAACAAGGACGGCGCTTTGTCGACAAAAGCCTGAGCAGATTGTTTAAGAACAAAATTTCTCAACCAGCTATTGCAAGGAATTTAGGGATTTCACCATCTACACTCTGTGGTGTCATCAAAAGGTTCAGAGAATCTGGAGAAATCACTGCACGTAAGGCATGATATTACGCACCTTGGATCCGTCAGGCGGTACTGTATCAAAGAGCGACATCAGTGTGAAAAGGATATCACCACGTGGGCTCAGGAACTCTTCAGAAAAGCACCGTCGGTAACTACAGTTTGTCGCGACATCTGCAAGTGCAAGTTAAAACTCTACTATGCAAAGTCAAAGCCATTTATCAACAACACCCAGAAACGCCGCCAGCTTCGCTGGGCCCGAGTTCATCTAAGATGGACTGATGCTAAGTGGAAAAGTGTTCTGTGGTCTGACGAGTCCACATTTCAAATTGTATATTATTGTCTTAATGTGTATATGATTACTTTAGTGTGTATGTTATTACCTTTGTGTGTATGTTGTCATTTTAGTGTGTATATTATTACCTTAGCATGTATATTATTACTTCAGTGTGTATGTTATCATTTTAGTGTGTATATTATTACCTTAGTGTGTATACTATTATTTTAGTGTGTATATTATTACTTTAGTGTGAATATTATTCTTTTAGCGTGTATATTATCATTTTAGTGTGTATATTATTATCTTTTTTTGTATATTATTACTTTAGTGTGTATATTATTATTTTAGTGCGTGTATTATTATCTTTGTGTGTGTACTATTATTTTAGTCTGTATATTATTACTTTAGTGTGAATATTATTATTTTATTGTGTATATTATCATTTTAGTATGTATATAATCTTTTTTTGTATATTATTACTTTAGTGTGTATATTAATATTTTAGTGTGTGCATTATTATATTTGTGTGTATATTATTACTGTAGTGTGTATATTATTACCTTAGTGTGTATACTATTATTTTAGTGTGTATAATATTACTTTAGTGTGAATATTATTATTTTAGTGTGTATATTATCATTTTAGTGTGTATATTATTATTTTAGTGTGTATAATATTACCTTAGTGTGTATATTATTATTTTAGTGAGTATATTATTATTTTAGTGTGTGTATTATCATCTTTGTGCGTATATTATTACTTTAGTGTGTATATTATTTCCTTAGTGAGTATATTATTACCTTTGTGTATATATTATTATTTTAGTGTGTATATTATTACCTTAGTGTGTATATTATTATCTTAGTGTGTATATTATTTCCTTAGTGTGTATATTATTACCTTAGTGTGTATATTATTATTTCAGTATGTATATTATTACTTTAGTGTGTATATTATTAATTTAGTGTGTATATTATTATCTGTTTTGTACATCATTAGTTTAGTGTGTATATTAATATTTTAGTGCGTGTATCATTATCTTTGTGTGTATATTATTACTTTAGTGTGTATATTATTACCTTAGTGTGTATATTATTTTAGTGTGTATATTATTACTTTAGTGTGTATATTATACCTTAGTGATTATATTAATACTTTTGTGTGTATGTTATTATTTTAGTGTGTGTATTATTACCTTAGTGTGTATATTAATATTTTAGTGTGTATATTAGTATGTATATTATAATTTTAGTGTGTATATTATTATTATTTTAGTGTGTATATTATTAATTCTGTGTCTATTATTATCTCAGTGTGTATATTATTATTATTTTAGTATGTATATTATTATCTTATTGTGTATATTATTATTATTTTAGTGTGTATATTATTACCTTAGTGTGCACATTATTCTTTTAGTGTGTATATTATTACTTTAGTGTGAATATTGTTATCTTGGAATGTATATTATTGTTTTAGTCTGTATATTATTATCTCAGCGTGTATATTATTATTTTAGTGTGTATAGAAAATGGATGGATGGATTATTACTTTAGTGTGTATATTAAAGTAAAGTAAAGTACTATCTAATCTAATCTAATATTGTTATCTTCGTATGTATATGATTGTTTTAGTGTGTATATTATTATCTCACTGTGTAAATTATTATTTTAGTGTGTATATAATTATCTTAGTGTGTAAATAATTATTTTAGTGTGTCCATTGTTAATATAGTATGTATATAATTTTTTCAGTGTGTATACTATTAATTTGTTGTGTAAATTATTATCTTGGTGTGTATATTATTATCTCAGGGTGTATATTATTATTTTAGTGTGTATCCTGTATCTTGATGTGTGTAATAATAATAATAAGTGAGTTCAACGTGACATTAAAGGAGACTTTATTCGACAAAATACCATTTTGTTAATTCCCACCATTTAACAATGCAGAATCTCTCAACAGCAGCGTGTGTGTGCGTGTAGTTCCTCCTCTAGACGCTGAGTGTCGCTGTTGTGTTAATATTGGACTGCCAGGCTGATTATGAGTCGCTCGTTTTGCTCAAGAGAGAATTGTTCATCTTTGGGAGTTCGAACCTTCCACCTCATTAGGTGACGTCACAAGTGAAGCGCGATGACACGTGATGGTGACGTGCTTGTAAACTTCGTCAATGCGCTGCAGGAAGAACCTGAGGGGATGGAAGAAGATCTCTTAAAATAACTTTTATTTTATGCAAATGTTGACATCATATCCATCCATCCATTCATTTCTACCGCTTATTCCCTTTTGGGTCGCGGGGGGCGCTGGCGCCTATCTCAGCTACAATCGGGCGGAAGGCGGGGTACACTCTGGACAAGTCGCCACCTCATCGCAGTCACTTGGAACATGTTGCTGATCAACTTGGACTTTCTTCTTGTAGGAAGATACAACTTATTGTTACACTTCTATCATTGATTTATTGTTGATTTATTGGTATTGTTACAGCTGTACGATTTATTTATCGGTATTGTTTCAGCTTGATTTATTGTTATTGTTACAGCTCTATGATTGATATATCGTTGATTTATTGTTATTGTTACAGCTCTATGATTGATTTATTGTTATTATTGCAGCTCTATGATTGATTTATTGTTGATTTATTGTTATTGTTACAGCTTTATGATTGATTTATTGTTATTGTTACAGCTTTACAATTGATTTATTGTTATTGCTACAGCTCTATGATTGATTAATTGTTGATTTATTGTTATTGTTACAGCTTTATGATTGATTTATTGTTGATTTATTGTTATTGTTACAGCTTTATGATTGATTTATTGTTATTGTTACAGCTTTTCAATTGATTTATTGTTATTGCTACAGCTCTATGATTGATTAATTGTTGATTTATTGTTATTGTTACAGCTTTATGATTGACTTATTGTTATTGTTGCAGCTTTATGATTGATGTATTGTTGATTTATTGTTATTGTTGAAGCTCTATGATTGATGTATTGTTGATTTATTGTTATTGTTACAGTTATATGATTGATTTATTGTTACTGTTACATTCTATGATTGATTTATTGTTGATGTATTGTTATTGTTACAGTTCTATGATTGATTTATTGTTAATTTAATGTAATTGTTGCATTTCTATTCATGATTTATGGTTGATTTATTGGTATTGTTGCAGTTATATGATTGATTTATTGTTGATTTATTGGTATTGTCACAGCTGTATGATTTATTTATCGGTATTGTTTCAGCTTGATTTATTGTTATTGTTACAGCTTTATGATTTATTTATTGTTATTGTTACAGCTCTATGATTTATTTATTGTTTATTAATTGTTATTGTTGCAGCTTTACCATTTTTTATTGTTATTGCTACAGCTCTATGATTGATTTATTGTTATTGTTAAAGCTCTATGATGCATTTATTGTTGATTTATTGTTATTATTGCAGCTCTATGATTGATTTATTGTTGATTTATTGTTATTGTTACAGCTTTATGATTAATTTATTGTTATTGTTACAGCTTTACAATTGATTTATTGTTATTGCTACAGCTCTATGATTGATTAATTGTTAATTTATTGTTATTGTTACAGCTTTATGATTGACTTATTGTTATTGTTGCAGCTCTATGATTGATGTATTGTTGATTTATTGTTATTGTTGAAGCTCTATGATTGATGTATTGTTGATTTATTGTTATTGTTACAGCTATATGATTGATTTATTGTTACTGTTACATTCTATGATTGATTTATTGTTGATGTATTGTTATTGTTACAGTTCTATGATTGATTTATTGTTAATTTAATGTAATTGTTGCATTTCTATTCAGGATTTATGGTTGATTTATTGGTATTGTTGCAGTTATATGATTGATTTATTGTTGATTTATTGTTATTGTTACTGTTCTATGATTGATTTATTGTTATTGTTACAGCTCTATGATTGATTTATTGTTGATGTATTGCTATTGTTACAGTTCTATGTTTGATTTATTGTTAATTTATTGTAATTTTTGCCTTTCTATTCATGATTTATTGTTGATTTATTGGTATTGTTGCAGTTCTATGATTGATTTATTGTTGATTTATTGTTATTGTTACAGCTCTATGATTGATGTATTGCTATTGGTACAGTTCTATGATTGATTTATTGTTGATTTATTGTTATTGTTGCATTTCTATTCATGATTTATTGTTGATTTATTGTTATTGTTAAAGTTCCATGATTGTGTTATTGTTGATTTTTTGTTATTGTTGCAGCTCTATGATTGATTTATTGTTGATTTATTGTTATTGTTACAGTTCTATGATTGATTTATTGTCATTTTTACAGTTCTATGATTGATTTATTGTTATTGTTACAGTTCCGTGATTGATTTATTGTTGATTTATTGTCATAGTTGCATTTCTATTCACTATTTATTGTTGATTTATTGGTATTGTTGCAGTTCTATGATTGATGTATTGTTGACTTATTGTTATCGTTACAGTTCTATGATTGATTTATTGTTATTGTTACAGTTCTATGATTGAGTTTTTTATCTATTGTTATTGTTGCAGTTCTATGATTGATTTATTGTTGATTTATTGTTGTTGTTACAGTTCTATGATTGGTTATTGTCATTGTTACAGCTCTACAATTGATTTATTGTTGATTTATTGTTATTGTTACAGTTCTATGATTGATTCATTGTTATTGTTACAGTCCTATGATTGCTTTTTTGTTGATTAATTTTTATTGTTACAGCTCTATTTTTGATATATTGTTGATTCAAATTTATTGTTATTGTTGCTGCTTTATGATTGATTTATTATTGATTCATTGTTATTTTTGCAGTTCTATGATTGATTTATTGTTGAATTATTGTTATTATTGCAGCTCTATGATTGATTTATTGTTGATTTATTGTTATTGTTGCAGTTCTATGATAGATTTATTGTTGATTTGTTGTTGCAGTTCTATGATTGATTTATTGTTGATTTATTGTTGCAGTACTATGACTGTTTATGTATTTTTGTTGTTGCAGTTCTATGATTGATTTATTGTTCATTTGTTGGTATTGTTGCAGTACTATTATTGATTTAGTGTTGATTTATTGCTATTATTGCACCTCTATGATTGTTTTATTGTTATTGTCGCAGTTCTATGATTTATTTACTGTTGATTTATTGTTATTGATTTATTGTTGATTTATTGTTATTGTTGCGGCTGGATGCTTGTTTTTTTTTTTTAAAAGGACATGTTTACTTTCATATTTTTCAATAAAGTACTATCTATCTATAAGAATACAGCTTTTAGTGGCATTGGGCAGAACTGGACTCGACTAGTTAAGACCTGGACTAAACTAGGGTAGGTGTGAAGGAGACTAGATTAGACCTGGACTAGACTAGCGTAGGTGTGGACTAGACTATAATAGAACTGGCCTAGACTCCTCCATCCAAGAATGTGCTGATGAAGTGATGAACACTTTCTACTTGTGGTCATAGAATCCACTGATGAATGCAAATATTCATACGTAGTATTACAAGTACTATGATTTACAAGTAAAATATGTACAAGTACTATCATTTACAAGTACTATTATGTACAAGTAATAGGATGTACAAGTACTATGATTTACAATTACTATGATGTACAAGGAGTAGGATGTACAAGGTCTAGGATGTACAAGTACTATGATTTACAAGTACAAGGCGTACAGGTACTATGATTTACAAGCACTAGAATGTACAAGTGCTATGACTTATGAGTTCAAGGATGTACAAGTACTATGATTTACAAGTACAAGGATGTACAAGTACTATGATTTACAAGTACTATGACGTACAAGTACTATGACTTACAAGTATTGTGATGTACAAGTACTATGATTTACAAGTACTAAGATGTACAAGTACTATGATTACAAGTACCAGGATTTAAAAATACTGTGATGTACAAGTACTATGACTTACAAGTACTTTAATGTACAAGTACTAGGATGTACAAATAATATGATTTAAAAGTACATTGATGTAAAAGTACTATGATTTACAAGTACTAAGATTTGCAAGTACTCTGATTTATACAAATGCTAGGATGTGCAAATACTATGATTTACAAGTACTAGGATGTACAAGTACTATGATTTACAAGTACAAGGATGTTTAAGTACTATGACTTACAAATACAAGGATGTAAAAGTACTATGATTTACAAGTACAAGGATGTACAAGTACTATGATTTACAAGTACTATGATGTACAAGTACCAAGATGTACATGTACTATGATTTACAAGTACTATGATGTACCAGTACTATGATGTACAGATACTACCACTTACAAGTACTCTGATGTACAAGTATTATGATTTACAAGTTCTATGATTTACAAGTACTAGGATGTACAAGTACTATGATTTAAAAGTACTATGATGTACAAGTACTAGGATGTACATGTCCTGTGATTTACAAGTACTATGATGTACAAGTACTATGGCTTACAAGTACTTTGATATACAAGTACTACAATCTGCAAATACTATGATTTACAAGTACTAGGATGTACAAGTACTATGATTTACAAGTACAAGGATGTTTAAGTACTATGATTTACAAGTACAAGGATGTAAAAGTACTATGATTTACAAGTACAATGATGTACAAGTACTAGGATGTACATGTACTATGATTTACAAGTACTATGCTGTACCAGTACTATGATGTACAGGTACTATGATTTAAAAGTACTAGGATGTACAAGTACACCGATGTACAAGTACTAAGATTTACAAGTACTATGATGTACAAGTACTGTGATTTAAAAGAACTAGGATGTACAAGTTCCATGATTTACAAGTACTGGGATGTACAAGTACTCTGATTTACTATTACTATGATGTACAAGTACTATGATTTACAATAATATGATGTACAAGTACTATGATTTACAAGTACTAGGATGTACAAGTACTATGATTTACAAGAACTAGGATGTACAAGTACTCTGAATTTACAAGTGCTAGGATGTACAAGTACTATGATTTACAAGTACAAGGGCTGCAAGTACTATGATTTGCAAATACAAGGATGCACAAGTACTAGGATTTACAAGTACTAGGATGTACAAGTATTAGGATGTACATGTACTAGGATGTACAAGTACTATGATTTACAAGTACTAGGATGTACAAGTACTAGGATTTACAAGAACTAGGATGTACAAGTACTCTGAATTTACAAGTACTATGATGGACAAGTTCTATGATGTTTAAGTACTATGATTTACAAGTACTACGATGTACAAGTACCAGGACGTACATGGTGAGCGTGTAAACGTGCAGTACATCCGGAGCGATGTCGTCAGGTTAAATAGTATTCCCGCACGGAAGTACTGCAATACTTTCAGTCTTCGCAGTATAATTGTACCATGATGTCATCGAGGAAACTTTTTTATTTTATTTATTTTATTTATTTATTTATTTTGCATTCAATCCAGTTGAGGGTTCAATTGCAGCGGCAGGGGGGGGGGGGTTGGGCCGCGCGCACGCACGCGCGCGTATACACTCACGTGCGCGCGCACGCACACACATGCGCGCGCACTGCACGGCAGAGAGATGATTTGCGCGTGGATGGCAGAGAGCATCGACTACTTGGATGTATCAGCTAGTATCGGCGTGTAGATCCTAGTACTAGCGTGTAGAAGGTAGTACTACTACTGTCTAGGAGCTAGTACTACTTAGTGTTTAGGAGCTAGTACTACTGTTTAGAAGGTAGTAGTATTGACGTGTGGAAGTCAGTACTAGCGTGTAGAAAGTAGTTTTGTTAGTGTGTAGAAGTGAGTATTAGCGTGTATAAAGTGGTAATATTAGTGTGTAGAAGTGAGTATTAGCGTGTACAAAGTAGTAGTATTAGTGTGTAAAAAAGTATTTGTGTTGAAAGCGGCGAGCGGAGCTCGAAGACCGTTTTTGACATCGAGGACTAAAGTTGATATTTTTTTTTTGCCTTCCCGGGGAGGATTTTGAGAAGGTTCTCGAAGAAGTTTGATCACTTTTTTTTTTTGCCAGGTAAGATTTTGTCTTTTTTTTTTTTTTCGCCAAACATTTTCATGCGTCTTCTCCTCCTCGTGAGACGTTCAAGTGTCGCCGTCCTTTAGCCCACGTTTTTTTTTTCGGTGGCTACTCGTCTTTTTTTGCAAAAAGTTACGACGTGTTGTTTTTTTTGTGTGTTTTTGCTTTGCTAAAAAAAAAAAAAAAAAAGAAGAGGTTTCATTCAAAACTCAACTCGCAGGAAAACGCTCTTCAGTTGCGGTCCGTGAACGCACCGCCAAAGCAAAGAAAACGTGTTTTTATTTTGATGAATGAATTGGCTTTGGATCGATATCCTGCAGCTCGAATCGATATCTTGCAGATTTGTATCCGACAAACAGTTTAGGCTGCAAACAACAACTTTTACGGATTATTTCACTAGAGTTGTAGAAAGTGAGGATCAAAGTTGGAACAAAAGCACTGAAAATAATTTCAAAGAAATCGAAATGATTTCACATTCCAAGCAAGAAGTGGTCTTTTTAATGCCGACTGACGAGCATTTCTTTATTAAACACAGGCTTGTAGACCACCATCACGCACACCCCGGGACATCATCGCCATGGTAACGTGATTACATTAATGACAGACATGGATCATAAAAAGGTTAAATATCTTTTTAAAATAACTCAAATCCACTTCTGATGGAGAATACAGAAAGTTCAACTTGGACTTGAACTTGTACATCTTGGACAAGTAGATTTATTAGGTCCAAGTCCAGGTCCAGGTCTATACTTCTTGTTTAATCAGGTCAAATAATTATGTCAATGTTGGTCACAATCATCTCGAATAATCGTTTTAATGTTGGTCACAATCATGTCGAATAATCGTTTTCATATCAGTCAAAATTATGTCTAACAGTCATTTTAATGTTGGACGTAATCATGTCGAATAATCGTTTTAATGTTGGTCACAATCATGTCGAATAATCGTTTTAATATCAGTCAAAATTATGTCTAACAGTCATTTTAATGTTGGACACAATCATGTCGAATAATTGTTTTAATTTGGTCACAATTACGTTGAATTATCATTTTAATGTTGGACACGATCATGTTGAATAATCATTTTAATTTTGGTCACAATCACGTCGAATAATCATTTTAATATTGGTCACAATCATGTCAAATAATCGTTTTAATATCAGTCAAAACAGTCGTTTTAATGTTGGACAAAATCATATCGAATAATCATTTTAATTTGGTCACAATTACGTTGAATAATCATTTGAATGTTGGTCACAATCATGTCAAATAATAGTTTTAATATCAGTCAAAATTATGTCAAATAATCATTTTAATGTTGGTCACAATCATGTTGAATAATAGTTTTGATATCAGTCAAAATTATGTTGAACAATCATTTTAATGTTGGACACAATCATGTCGAATAATAATTTTAATTTGGTCACAATTACGTTGAATTATCATTTTAATGTTGTCATGATCATGTTGAATAATCATTTGAATGTCGGTCACAATTATGTCAAATAATCATTTTAACGTTGGTCATGATCATGTCGAATAATCGTTTTAATGTTGGTCACAATTATATCAAATAAACATTTTAATGTTGGTCACAATCATGTCGAATAATCATTTTCATTTGTTCTCAATTACGTTGAATAATTTTAATGTTGGTCGTGATCACGTTAATGTTGGTCACGATCATGTTGAATAATCATTTTAATTTTGGTCACAATCACGTCGAATATTCATTTTCATATTGGTCACATTCATGTCAAATAATCATTTTAATATCAGTCAAAATTATGTCGAACAGTCATTATAATGTTGGACACAATCATGTCGAATAATAATTTTTAATTTGGTCACAATTACGTTGAATTATCATTTTAATGTTGTCACGATCATGTTGAATAATCATTTGAATGTTTGTCACAATCATGTCGAATAATCATTTTAATATTGGTCACAATCATGTCAAATAATCGTTTTAATATCAGTCAAAATTATGTTGAACAGTCATTTTAATGTTGGACACAATCATGTCGAATAATCATTTTAATTTTGTCACAATTACGTTGAATTATCATTTTAATGTTGTCACGATCATGTTGAATAGTCATTTTAATGTTGTCACGATCATGTTGAATAGTCATTTGAATGTTGGTCACAATCATGTCAAATAATAATTTTAATGTTGGTCACAATCATGTCGAATAATCGTTTTAATATCAGTCAAAATTATGTTGAACAGTCATTTTAATGTTGGACATAATCATGTCGAATAATAATTTTAATTTGGTCACAATTACGTTGAATTATCATTTTAATGTTGTCACGATCATGTTGAATAATCATTTTAATTTTGGTCACAATCATGTCGAATAATCATTTTAATATTGGTCACATTCATGTCAAATAATCGTTTTAATATCAGTCAAAATTATGTTGAACAATTATTTTAATGTTGGACACAATTATGTCGAATAATCATTTTCATTTGGTCTCAATTACGTTGAATAATTTTAATGTTGGTCGCGATCACGTTAATGTTGGTCACGATCATGTTGAATAATCATTTTAATTTTGGTCACAATCATGTCAAATAATCGTTTTAATATCAGTCAAAATTATGTTGAACAGTCATTTTAATGTTGGACACAATCATGTCGAATAATCATTTTAATTTGGTCACAATTACGTTGAATTATCATTTTAATGTTGTCATGATCATGTTGAATAATCATTTGAATGTCGGACACAATTATGTCGAATAATCGTTTTAATGTTGGTCACAATTATGTCAAATAATCATTTTGATGTTGGTCACAATCATGTCGAATAATCATTTTGATGTTGGTCACAATCATGTCGAATAATCATTTTAATTTGGTCTCAATTACGTTGAATTATCATTTTAATGTTGGTCACAATCACGTTGAATAATAATTTTAATGTTGGTCGCGATCACGTCGAATAATCATGGTAATGTTGGTCACGATCATGTTGAATAATCATTTTAATGTTGGTCACAATCATGTCGAATAATAATCTTTAATGTTGGTCACGATCTTGTCGAATAATCAGTCACAATTATGTCGAACAGTCATTTTAATGTCGGACACAATCATATTGAATAATAAAGTTAAAGTACCAGTGATAGTCACACACACACTAGGTGTGGCGAAAATATTATTAATATGCATTTGAGCCATCACCCTTGATCACCCTTCAGAGGGGAGGGCGGAGCAGTGGGCAGCAGCGGTGGCCCCGCCCGCTAATCATTTTTGGTAATTTAACCCCCAATTCCAACTCTTAATGCTGAGTGCCAAGCAGGGAGGTAATGGCTCCCATTTTTATATCATTTCAATGTTGGTCACGATCATGTCGAATAATCATTTTAATGTTGGTCACATCATGTTGAATAACCATTTTAATGTTGGTCACATCATGTTGAATAACCATTTTAATGTCGGTCACAATAACGTTGAATACTCATTTAAAATTGGTCACGATCACGTTGAATAATGATTTTAATGTTGGTCACAATAATGTCGAATAATCATTTTAATGTTGGTCACAAAATGTCGAATAATCATTTTAATGTATGTCACAATCATGTCGATTAATCATTTTAATGTTGGTCACAGTAACGTCGAATAATCATTTTAATATTGGTCACAATAACGTTGAATAAACATTTTAATGTTGGTCACAATCATGTCGATTAATCATTTTAACGTTGGTCACAATAACGTCGAACAATCATTTTAATGTTGATCACAATCATGTTGAATAACCATTTTAATGTCGGTCACAATAACGTTGGATAATCATTTGAAATTGGTCACGATCACGTTGAATAATGATTTTAATGTTGGTCACAATAATGTCGAATAATCATTTTAATGTCGGTCACAATCATGTCGATTAATCATTTTAACGTTGGTCACAATAACATCAAATATTCATTTTATTGTTGGTCACGATCATGTCAAATAATCATTTTAATGTCGGTCACAATCATGTCGATTAATCATTTTAACGTTGGTCACAATAACATCAAATATTCATTTTAATGTAGGTCACGATCATGTCGGATAATCATTTTAATGTCGGTCAAAATCACGTCGATTAATCTTTTTAATGTTGGTCAAAATCACGTCGATTAATCATTTTAATGTTGGTCACAAAAACGTGAAATAATCGTTTTAATGTTGGTCACAATAATTTTAATGTTGGTCACAATAACGTCCAATCATCGTTTTAATGTTGGTCACAATAATTTTCATGTTGGTCACAGTCATGTCGAATAATCCTTTGAATGTTGGTCACGATCACGTCGAATAATCATTTTTAATGTCACAATCATGTCGAATAATCATTTCAGTGTTGGTCCCAATCATGTCGAACAATCATTTTAATGTTGGTCACAATCATGTCGAATAACCATTTTTATGTTTATCACAATAACGTTGGATAATCATTTTAAATTGGTCACGATCACGTTGAATAATCATTTTAATGTCGGTCACAATCATGTCGATTAATCATTTTAACGTTGGTCACAGTACCGTCGAATAATCATTTTAATATTGGTCACAATAACGTTGAATAATCATTTTAAAGTTGGTCACAATCATGTCAAATAATCATTTTAACGTTGGTCACAGTAACGTCGAATAATCATTTTAATATTGGTGACAAACACGTCGACACACCTTTCCACACACCTGTGCACACACCTGTCTACACACGTCGACACACCTGTGCAAACATGTTCTCACACCTGTCCACACACCTGTCTACACACGTGTCCACACGCCTGTCTACACACGTGTCCACACACGTGTCCACACGCCTGTCCACACACGTGTCCACACGCCTGTCCACACACCTGTCTACACACGTGTCCACACACCTGTCCACACATCTGTGCACACACCTGTGCACACACCTGTCTACACACGTCGACACACCTGTCCACACACCTGTCCACACACCTGTCCACACACCTGTCCACACACCTGTGCACACACCTGTCTACACACGTCGACACACCTGTCCACACACCTGTCGACACACATGTCCACACACCGTGCACACACCTGTGCAAACATGTTCTCACACCTGTCCACACACCTGTCGACACGTGTCACACATCTGTGCACACACCTGTGCAAACACCTGTCTACACACGTCGACACACCTGTCCACACATCTGTGCACACACCTGTGCACACACCTGTCTACACACGTCGACACACCTGTCCACACACCTGTCCACACACCTGTCCACACACCTGTCCACACACCTGTGCACACACCTGTCTACACACGTCGACACACCTGTCCACACACCTGTCCACACACCTGTGAACACACCTGTGCAAACACGTTGACACACCTGTCCACACACCTGTGCACACACCTGTGCAAACATGTTGACACACCTGTCCACACACCTGTGGAAACATGTTGACACACCTGTCCACACACCTGTACAAACACGTTGACACACCTGTCCACACACCTGTGCACACACCTGTGCAAACACGTTGACACACCTGTCCACACACCTGTGCAAACACGTTGACACACATGTCCACACACCTGTACAAACACGTTGACACACCTGTCCACACACCTGTGCACACACCTGTGCAAACACGTTGACACACCTGTCCACACACCTGTGCAAACACGTTGACACACCTGTCCACACACCTGTGCAAACACGTTGACACACCTGTCCACACACCTGTGCACACACCTGTGCAAACACGTTGACACACCTGTCCACACACCTGTGCAAACATGTTGACACACCTGTCCACACGCCTGTCCACACACCTGTCTACACACCTGTCCACACGCCTGTCGACACACATGTCCACACACCTGTCCACACACCTGTCTACACACGTGTCCACACACATGTCCACACACCTGTCTACACACCTGTCCTCTGTTTAGGATTAATGTTCTCACCTGGTGTTATTTCTCGTTGTCTCGCCATTGTCAATGTGCTACATCATTGTGCTACATATGTTTCATTGTGCTACCTCATTGTGGTACCTGTGTTTCATTGTGGTACCTGATTTTCACTGTGAAACCTTATGGTGCTACCTGTGTTTCAATGTGCTACCTCATTGTGCTACCAGTGTTTCATTGTGCTAACTCATTTTGCTGCCTGTGTTTCATTGTGCTAACTCATTGTGGTACCTGTGTTTCATTGTGCTACCTGATTTTCACTGTGAAACCTTATGGTGCTACCTGTGTTTCAATGTGCTACCTCATTGTGCTACCTGTGTTTCATTGTGCTAACTCATTGTGCTGCCTGTGTTTCATTGTGCTAACTCATTGTTCTACCTGTGTTTCATTGTGCTACCTCATTGTGCTACCTAAGTTTCATTGTGCTACCTGTGTTTGATTGTGCTACCTCATTGTGCTTCCTGTGTTCCATTGTGCCACCTGTGTTTTTTTCATTTTGCTATCTCATTGTGCTACCTGTGTTTCATTGTGCTACCTGTTTTATTGTGTTAACTCATTGTGCTACCTGTCTTTTATTGTGCTCCCTGTGTTTTATTGTGCTACTTCATTGTGCTACCTGTGTTTAATTGTGCTACCTCATTGTGCTACCTGTGTTTCATTGTTCTACCTCATTGTGCTACCTCGGTTCATTGTGCTACCTCATTGTGCTGCTTGTGTTATTGTGGTACCTCATTGTGCTTCCTGTGTTCATTGTGCTACTTGTGTTTCATTGTGCTAACTCATTGTGCTACTTGTTTCATTGTGCTACCTGATTGTGTTACCTGTGTTTCATTGTGCTACAGGTTTCATTCTGTAACCTGTGTTTCATTGTGCTACCTGTGTTTCATTGTGCTGCTTCATTGTGCTACCTGTTTTTCATTGTGCTACCTCTGTCTCATTGTGCTACCCATTTTTCACTATGCTACCTCATTGTGCTACCTTCGTTTCATTGTGCTACTCGTGTTTCATTATACTACCTGTGTTTCATTGTGCTAACTCATTGTTCTAACTGTGTTTCATTGTGCTACCACATTGTGCTACCTGTGTTTCATTCTGCTACCTGTTTTTCTTTGTGCTGCTTTATTGTGCTTCTTGGGTTTCGAATCTTATTGACGTAATCGTACACTATATCAAATCTTATCGATGTAGTCGTACACTGTATCAAATCTTATGTACTTAAACGTACACTGCATCCAATCTTATCGACTAATCACACACTGTATCAAATCTTATGGACTTAATCGCACACTGTATCAAATCTTATCGACTTAGTCATACAGTGTATCAAATCTTATCGACTTAATTGCACAGAGTATCAAATCTTATGGACTTAATAGTACACTGTATCAAACCTTATGGACTTAATCGTACACTGTATCACATCTAATCGACTTAATCGTACACCGGATCAAATCTTAGCGACTTAATTACACACTGTATCAAATCTTATCGACTTAATCATACACTGTATCAAATCTTATTGACTTAAAGGCCTACTGAAAGCCAATACTACCCAAAACACAGTCTGATAGTTTATATATCAATGATGAAATATTAACATTGCAACACTTTTTTAGTTTACTAAATTGCAATTTTAAATTTCCCGGGACTTTTTTCTTGAAAACGTCGCGTAATGATGACGTGTACGCGTTACGTCGCGCATTGTAGAGGACATTTTGTTCCAGCACCGTTCCCAGCTATAAGTCGTCTGTTTTCATCGTATAACTCCACAGTATTCTGGACATCTGTGTTGCTGATTCTTGTGCAATTTGTTCAATGAATAATGGAGACGTCAAAGAAGAAAGCTGTAGGTGGGAAGCGGTGTATCGCGGCCGCTTTTAGCAACACAAACACAGCCGGTGTTTCATTGTTTACATTCCCGAAAGATGACGGTGAAGCTTTACTATGGAACAGAGCGGTCAAGCGAACACGGTTGGATTGGACCACACACACATAGTACAATCATATCGACTTAATCACACACCGTATCAAATCCTCTGGACTTAATCACAGACTGTATCAAATCTTATCGACTTAATCATAAACTAGATTGAATCTTATCGAATTAATCACACACTCTATCGAATCTTATGGACTTAATCACAGACTCTATCAAATCTTATGGACTTAATCACACACTGTATCAAATCTTATCGACTTAATCGTAAACTAGATTGAATCTTATCGAATTAATCACACACTCTATCGAATCTTATGGACTTAATCACACACTGTATCAAATCTTATGGACTTAATCACAGACTGTATCAAATCTTATCGACTTAATCGTAAACTAGATTGAATCTTATCGAATTAATCACACACTCTATCGAATCTTATGGACTTAATCACACACTGTATCAAATCTTATGGACTTAATCACAGACTGTATCAAATCTTATGGACTTAATCATAAACTAGATTGAATCTTATCGAATTAATCACACACTCTATCGAATCTTATGGACTTAATCACACACTGTATCAAATCTTATGGACTTAATCACACACCGTATCAAATCTTATGGACTTAATCACAGACTGTATCAAATCTTATCGACTTAATCATAAACTAGATTGAATCTTATCGAATTAATCACACACTCTATCGAATCTTATGGACTTAATCACACACTGTATCAAATCTTATGGACTTAATCACAGACTGTATCAAATCTTATCGACTTAATCATAAACTAGATTGAATCTTATCGAATTAATCACACACTCTATCGAATCTTATGGACTTAATCACACACTGTATCAAATCTTATGGACTTAATCACAGACTGTATCAAATCTTATCGACTTAATCGTAAACTAGATTGAATCTTATCGAATTAATCACACACTCTATCGAATCTTATGGACTTAATCACACACTGTATCAAATCTTATGGACTTAATCACACACTGTATCAAATCTCATGGACTTAATCACAGACTGTATCAAATCTTATCGACTTAATCGTAAACTAGATTGAATCTTATCGAATTAATCACACACTCTATCGAATCTTATGGACTTAATCACACACTGTATCAAATCTTATGGACTTAATCACAGACTGTATCAAATCTTATCGACTTAATCGTAAACTAGATTGAATCTTATGGACTTAATCACACACTGTATCAAATCTTATGGACTTAATCACACACTGTATCAAATCTTATCGCCTTAACCACACACCGTATCAAATCCTCTGGACTTAATCACAGACTGTATCAAATCTTATCGACTTAATCATAAACTAGATTGAATCTTATCGAATTAATCACACACTGTATCGAATCTTATGGACTTAATCACACACTGTATCAAATCTTATGGACTTAATCACAGACTGTATCAAATCTTATCGACTTAATCATAAGCTAGATTGAATCTTATGGACCTAATTACACACACTATCGAATCTTATGGACTTAATCACACACTGTATCAAATCTTATGGACTTAATCACAGACTGTATCAAATCTTATGGACTTAATCACAGACTGTATCAAATCTTATCGACTTAATCGTAAACTAGATTGAATCTTATCGAATTAATCACACACTCTATCGAATCTTATGGACTTAATCACACACTGTATCAAATCTTATGGACTTAATCACAGACTGTATCAAATCTTATGGACTTAATCATAAACTAGATTGAATCTTATCGAATTAATCACACACTCTATCGAATCTTATGGACTTAATCACACACTGTATCAAATCTTATGGACTTAATCACACACCGTATCAAATCTTATGGACTTAATCACAGACTGTATCAAATCTTATCGACTTAATCATAAACTAGATTGAATCTTATCGAATTAATCACACACTCTATCGAATCTTATGGACTTAATCACACACTGTATCAAATCTTATGGACTTAATCACAGACTGTATCAAATCTTATCGACTTAATCGTAAACTAGATTGAATCTTATCGAATTAATCACACACTCTATCGAATCTTATGGACTTAATCACACACTGTATCAAATCTTATGGACTTAATCACACACTGTATCAAATCTTATGGACTTAATCACAGACTGTATCAAATCTTATCGACTTAATCGTAAACTAGATTGAATCTTATCGAATTAATCACACACTCTATCGAATCTTATGGACTTAATCACACACTGTATCAAATCTTATGGACTTAATCACACACTGTATCAAATCTTATGGACTTAATCACAGACTGTATCAAATCTTATCGACTTAATCGTAAACTAGATTGAATCTTATGGACTTAATCACACACTGTATCAAATCTTATGGACTTAATCACACACTGTATCAAATCTTATCGCCTTAACCACACACCGTATCAAATCCTCTGGACTTAATCACAGACTGTATCAAATCTTATCGACTTAATCATAAACTAGATTGAATCTTATCGAATTAATCACACACTGTATCGAATCTTATGGACTTAATCACACACTGTATCAAATCTTATGGACTTAATCACAGACTGTATCAAATCTTATCGACTTAATCATAAGCTAGATTGAATCTTATGGACCTAATTACACACACTATCGAATCTTATGGACTTAATCACACACTGTATCAAATCTTATGGACTTAATCACAGACTGTATCAAATCTTATCGACTTAATCATAAGCTAGATTGAATCTTATGGACCTAATTACACACACTATCGAATCTTATGGACTTAATCACACACTGTATCAAATCTTATGGACTTAATCACAGACTGTATCAAATCTTATGGACTTAATCACAGACTGTATCAAATCTTATCGACTTAATCGTAAACTAGATTGAATCTTATCGAATTAATCACACACTCTATCGAATCTTATGGACTTAATCACACACTGTATCAAATCTTATGGACTTAATCACACACTGTATCAAATCTTATGGACTTAATCACAGACTGTATCAAATCTTATCGACTTAATCGTAAACTAGATTGAATCTTATCGAATTAATCACACACTCTATCGAATCTTATGGACTTAATCACACACTGTATCAAATCTTATGGACTTAATCACAGACTGTATCAAATCTTATGGACTTAATCATAAACTAGATTGAATCTTATCGAATTAATCACACACTCTATCGAATCTTATGGACTTAATCACACACTGTATCAAATCTTATGGACTTAATCACACACTGTATCAAATCTTATGGACTTAATCACAGACTGTATCAAATCTTATCGAATTAATCACACACTCTATCGAATCTTATGGACTTAATCACAGACTGTATCAAATCTTATGGACTTAATCACAGACTGTATCAAATCTTATCGACTTAATCACAAACTAGATTGAATCTTATCGAATTAATCACACACTCTATCGAATCTTATGGACTTAATCACACACTCTATCGAATCTTATGGACTTAATCACACACTGTATCAAATCTTATGGACTTAATCACACACTGTATCAAATTTTATGGACTTAATCATAAACTAGATTGAATCTTATCGAATTAATCACACACTGTATCGAATCTTATGGACTTAATCACACACTCTATCGAATCTTATGGACTTAATCACACACTGTATCAAATCTTATGGACTTAATCACACACTGTATCAAATCTTATGGACTTAATCATAAACGAGATTGAATCTTATCGAATTAATCACACACTCTATCGAATCTTATGGACTTAATCACACACTGTATCAAATCTTATGGACTTAATCACACACTGTATCAAATCTTATGGACTTAATCACACACTGTATCAAATCTTATCGACTTAATCGTAAACTAGATTGAATCTTATCGAATTAATCACACACTCTATCGAATCTTATGGACTTAATCACACACTGTATCAAATCTTATCGCCTTAACCACACACCGTATCAAATCCTCTGGACTTAATCACAGACTGTATCAAATCTTATCGACTTAATCATAAACTAGATTGAATCTTATCGAATTAATCACACACTCTATCAAATCTTATGGACTTAATCACACACTGTATCAAATCTTATGGACTTAATCACAGACTGTATCAAATCTTATCGACTTAATCGTAAACTAGATTGAATCTTATCGAATTAATCACACACTCTATCGAATCTTATGGACTTAATCACAGACTGTATCAAATCTTATGGACTTAATCACAGACTGTATCAAATCTTATCGACTTAATCATAAACTAGATTGAATCTTATCGAATTAATCACACACTGTATCGAATCTTATGGACTTAATCACAGACTGTATCAAATCTTATGGACTTAATCATAAACTAGATTGAATCTTATCGAATTAATCACACACTCTATCGAATCTTATGGACTTAATCACACACTGTATCAAATCTTATGGACTTAATCACACACTGTATCAAATCTTATGGACTTAATCACAGACTGTATCAAATCTTATCGAATTAATCACACACTCTATCGAATCTTATGGACTTAATCACACACTGTATCGAATCTTATGGACTTAATCACAGACTGTATCAAATCTTATGGACTTAATCACAGACTGTATCAAATCTTATCGACTTAATCATAAACTAGATTGAATCTTATCGAATTAATCACACACTCTATCGAATCTTATGGACTTAATCACACACTCTATCGAATCTTATGGACTTAATCACACACTGTATCAAATCTTATCGCCTTAACCACACACCGTATCAAATCCTCTGGACTTAATCACGGACTGTATCAAATCTTATCGAATTAATCACACACTCTATCGAATCTTATGGACTTAATCACACACTGTATCAAATCTTATGGACTTAATCACACACTGTATCAAATCTTATGGACTTAATCACAGACTGTATCAAATCTTATGGACTTAATCACAGACTGTATCAAATCTTATCGAATTAATCACACACTCTATCGAATCTTATGGACTTAATCACACACTGCATCAAATCTTATGGACTTAATCACACACTGTATCAAATCTTATGGACTTAATCACACACTGTATCAAATCTTATGGACTTAATCACAGACTGTATCAAATCTTATCGAATTAATCACACACTCTATCGAATCTTATGGACTTAATCACACACTGTATCAAATCCTCTGGACTTAATCACAGACTGTATCAAATCTTATCGACTTAATCATAAACTAGATTGAATCTTATCGAATTAATCACACACTCTATCGAATCTTATGGACTTAATCACACACTGTATCAAATCTTATGGACTTAATCGTAAACTGGATCGAATCTTATCGACTTAATCATACCGAAGGACGGATCGCCCTTAAAGATGATTGGAGGAGGCAGGGCTAAAACCTGCGTAGGCGGGACTCCTGCGCCTCTGTCGCCTCTCATTGGTCCATTCGGCCGAGAGCCTTGAAGCGAGCCAATCAGTGGCCACCTTGTTGTCGCGTATTGGATGTCAAAGATCCTTTATTGAGAGAGGATATTTATTTGCATCCTTTTTTTCTCCTGGCCACATGATAAAAGACCAAGGACACGACCCGGGTGTTGTCACAGGTAGTTACGTCATGGTGGGATGTGGCGTCCACGTTTTGAGTGGGGATCAGAGCCACAAAATGTCATCACTTTTAGTGTTTTTATTTTAATCTGCCGCCATTACGCTGATTAAAGCGGCAGGGATTTGTTCTCCTCCCTCAGCTGGAATCAATGTTTGCCATCAATAAGCGTGAGAAGATCCTCCCGGATGCACGTCGTCCATCTGGGCGCCCCCAGAATTAAAAAATAAAATAAACGCTTAACCGGCCGGATTTGAGGATTTGTTCATTTTTTTTTAAAGCGCTTAATGAGGCGGAGAACAGCTTTCACAAAGACACATTTTAAATGTGATATTTGTAATAATTGAACACAAACACGGCTTAAAATATACAAAAGCGGTGAAGTTGTCACGTTGTGTAAAATGCTAAATTGAAAGAGAATACAATTATTTAAAAATCCTTTTCAACTTATATTCAATTGAATAGAATAGAATCCAATAGAATAGACTTTATTGTCATTATATTTGCATATAACGAGATTAAATAGACCGCAAAGACAAGATATTTCATGTTCACACTGCAAATTTTGGCTCATTTGTAATTTGGCGCCTGCAACATGTTTCCAAAAAAGCCGGCACAAGTGGCAAAAAAGACGGAGAAAGTTGAGGAATGCTCGTCAAACACTTATTTGGAACATCCCACAGGTGGACGGGCTAATTGGGAAGAGGTGGGTGCCATGATTTGGTATAAAAGCCTGGTCGTTCACAAACAAGGACGGGGCGAAGGTCACCACTTTGTCAACAAAAGCCTGAGCAAATTGTTAAAGAACAACATTTCTCAAGCAGCTATTGCAAGGACTTTATGTATTTCACCATCTACGCTCCGTGATATCATTAAAAGGTTCAGAGAATCTGGAGATATCACTGCACGTAAGCCATGATATTACGCACCTTGGATCCCTCAGGCGGTACTGCATCAAAAACCGACATCAGTCTGTAAAGGATATCACCACATGGGCTCAGGAACACGTCAGAACACCACTGTCAGTGACTACAGTTGGTCGCTACATTAGTAAGTGCAAGTTAAAACTCTACTATGCGAAGCCAAAGCCATTTATCAACAACACCCAGAAACGCAGTTGGCTTCGCTGGGCCCGAGCTCATCTAAGATGGACTGATGCAAAGTGGTGGTCTGACGAGTTGACATTTTTAATTGTTTTTGGAAACTGTGGACGTCGTGTCCTCCGGAACCAATAGGAAAAGAACCATCCAGACTGTTGAAAAGGCAGCATGTGTGATGGTATGGGGGTGTAGTAGTGCCCAAGGCATGGGTAACTTACACATCTGTGAAGGCACCATTAATGCTGAAAGGTACATACAGCTTTTGGAGCAACATATGTCGCAACGTTATCATGGACGCCCCTGCTTATTTTAGCAAGACGATGCCAAGCCAGTGTGGCTTTATAGTAAAAGAGTGTGGGTACTAGACTGGCCTGCCTGTAGTCCAGACCTGTCTCCCATTGAAAATGTGCGAAGGCTAAAATATGAGGCAGGAGACTGTGGGACAACTTAAGATGTACATCAAGCAAGAATGGGAAATAATTCCACTTCAAAATTGTGTCCCTTCAGTTCCCAAACCTTTACTGAGTGTTGTTAAAAGGAAAGGCCATGTAACACACTGGTAAAAAGGCCTTTTTTTGCAATGTGTTGCTGCCATTGAATTCTAAGCTGTTGATTTTTTTGCAAAAAAAATAACAAAGTTTCTCAGTGTGAACATGAAATATCTTGTCTTTGCAGTCTATTCAATTGAATTTAAGTTAAAAAGGATTTGTTATTTTTTTATTTAGCACAGCGTGACAACTTCACTGCTTTTGGAGTTTGTATCATAATAAATACAAACATGGTTAAAATGTAATCATTTCCAGTATACTTTACATTCCTAAGACTATCTTTACAGTACATTTTACTTTACCAAGGTTAACGCTACTATTTTACATGTACTTTGTCTACTTTACATTTACTTTGCGTTATTTCACATTTACTTTATATTTAATTTACAAATACAGTTCATGTACTTAAAATGTACTTCACACATTTGACATGCAATGTACATATACTTTACACATACCTTTTGTTTACTTCGAAAATACTTTACATGTACATTAAACATACTTTTCATGTATTTTACATGTATTTTACACTTATTTTACATGTTCTTGTGTCAATAAGAACAAATAATAATCATCATAAATACATATGTGAAAGGTTGTGAATAAATATGTGAAATATTGTTGATAAATATGAGAAATATTGTTGATGAATAAGTGAAATATTCTTGATAAATATGATAAATATTGTTAAATAAATAAGTGAAATATTGTTGGTAAATATGATAAATATTGTTAAATAAATAAGTGAAATAGTGTTGGTAAATATGTGAAATCTTGCTTATAAATAAGTGAAATATTGTTGATAAATATGATAAAAATTGTTAAATAAGGGAAATATTGTTGATAAATATGATAAATATTGTTAAATAAATAAGTGAAATATTGTTGGTAAATATGATAAATATTGTTAAATAAATAAGTGAAATATTGTTGGTAAATATGTGAAATATTGCTTATAAATAAGTGAAATATTGTTGATAAATATGATAAAAATGGTTAAATAAGTGAAATATGGTTGATAAATATGATGAATATTGTTAAATAAATAAGTGAAATATTGTTGGTAAATATGTGAAATATTGCTTATAAATAAGTGAAATATTGCTTATAAATAAGTGAAATATTGTTGATAAATATGATAAATATTGTAAAATAAATAAGTGAAATATTGTTGATAAATATGATAAATATTGTAAAATAAATAAGTGAAATATTGTTGGTAAATATGTGAAATATTGCTTATAAATAAGTGAAATATTGTTGATAAATATGTGAAATATTGTAAAATAAATAAGTGAAATATCGTTGGTAAATATGTGAAATATTGCTTATAAATCTGTGAAATATTGTTGATAAATATTGTAAAATAAATAAGTGAAATATTGTTGGTAAATATGTGAAATATTGCTTATAAATATGTGAAATATTGTTGATAAATATGAGTAATATTCTTGATAAATATGATATACATTGTTGATAAATATGTGAAATCCATCCGTCCATCCATTTACTACCGCTTATTCCCTTTTTGGGGTCGCTACATATCTCAGCTACATATTGTTGATAAATATTAGAAACATTGATAAATATGTGAAATATTGTTGATAAATATGGGAAATATTGTTGATAAATATGTGAAATGTTGTTGAGAAATATGAGTAATATTGTTGATAATTACAAGAAATATTATTGAATAATATGTGAAATATTGTTGAGAAATAAGTGAAATTTTGTTGATAAATACATGAAATATTGTTGATAGATGTAGATAAAAAAGTGTAGATAGTTGTAGATAAATAAGTGAAATATTCTTGATAAATATGATTAAAATTGTTAAATAAGTGAAATATAGTTGATAAATATGATAAATATTGTTAAATAAATAAGTGAAATATTGTTGGTAAATATGTGAAATATTGCTTATAAATAAGTGAAATATTGTTGATAAATATGATAAAAATTGTTAAATAAGTGAAATATTGTTGGTAAATATGTGAAATATTGCTTATAAATATGTGAAATATTGTTGATAAATATGAGTAATATTCTTGATAAATATGATATACATTGTTGATAAATATGTGAAATCCATCCATCCATCCATCAATTTTCTACCGCTTATTCCCTTTTTGGGGTCGCCAGGGGCGCTGGCACCTATCTCAGCTACATATTGTTGATAAATATTAGAAACATTGACAAATATGTGAAATATTGTTGATGAATATGAGTAATATTCTTGATAAATATGATATACATTGTTGATAAATATGTGAAATCCATCCATCCATCCATCAATTTTCTACCGCTTATTCCCTTTTTGGGGTCGCCAGGGGCGCTGGCACCTATCTCAGCTACATATTGTTGATAAATATTAGAAACATTGACAAATATGTGAAATATTGTTGATGAATATGAGTAATATTGTTGATGAATATGTGAAATATTGTTGATAAATATGTGAAATGTTGTTGATAAATATGAGTAATATTGTTGATAATTACAAGAAATATTATTGATGAATATGTGAAATATTGTTGAGAAATAAGTGAAATTTTGTTAATGAATACATGAAATATTGTTGATAAATGTAGATAAAAAAGTGTAGATAGTTATAGATAAATAAGTGAAATATTGTTGAGAAATATGAGAAATATTGTTGATGAATAAGTGAAATATTCTTGATAAAGATGATAAAAATTGTTAAATAAGTGAAATATTGTTGATAAATATGATAAATATTGTAAAATAAATAAGTGAAATATTGTTAGTAAATATGATAAATATTGTTAAATAAATAAGTGAAATATTGTTGGTAAATATGTGAAATATTGCTTATAAATAAGTGAAATATTGTTGATAAATATGATAAAAATGGTTAAATAAGTGAAATATTGTTGATAAATATGATAAATATTGTTAAATAAATAAGTGAAATATTGTTGGTAAATATGATAAATATTGTTAAATAAGTGAAATATTGTTGGTAAATATGTGAAATATTGCTTATAAATAAGTGAAATATTGTTGATAAATATGATTAAAAATGGTTACATAAGTGAAATATTGTTGATAAATATGATAAATATTGTTAAATAAATAAGTGAAATATTATTGGTAAATATGTGAAATATTGCTTATAAATATGTGAAATATTGTTGAGAAATATGAGTAATATTGTTGATAAATATGATAAATATTGTTGATAAATATGTGAAATATTATTGACAAATATGTGTAATATTGCTGATAATTACAATAAATATTATTGATAAATATGTGAAATATTGTTGAGAAATAAGTGAAATTTTGTAGATGAATACATGAAATATTGTTGATAGATGTGAGAAATATTGTTGATAAATAAGTGAAATATTGTTGAGAAATATGAGTAATATTGTTGATAAATATGAGAAATATTGTTGATAAATATGTGAAATATTGTTGATAAATATGAGTAATATTATTGATAATTACAATAAATATTGTTAATGAATATGTGAAATATTGTTGATAAATATGTGAAATATTGTTGAGAAATAAGTGAAATATTGTTGATGAATACATGAAATATTGTTAATAGATGTAGATGAATAAGTGTAGATAGTTGTAGATAAATAAGTGAAATATTGTTGATAAATATGACAAATATTGATTATACATGTGTGAAATATTGTAGATAAAAATGTGAAATGTTGTTGATAAATAATTTAAATATTGTTGATGAATATGTTAGATATTGTTGATAAATAAGAGGAATATTGTTGATAAATATGTAAAATTTTGTTGGTAAATATGAGAAATGTTGCTGATAAATATGAGGAACATTGTTAAGAAATGAAAAATGTTGTAGATAAATATGTAAAATAATATGGATAAATATGAGAAATATTGTTGATAAATATGTAAAATGTTGTTGGTAAATACGAAAAATGTTGATAAATATGAAAAATATTGTTAAAACATTTGAAATATTGTTGATAAATATGAGAAATATTGTTGATAATATGAGAAATATCGTTGATAAATAAGTGACATGTTTTGGATAAATATTGTTGATACATATGTGAAATATCGTTGATAAAATATGAAATATTGTTGATAAATATGAGAAATATTGTTGATAGATAAGTGAAATATTGTTGATAGATATGACAAATATTGATTATACATGTGTGAAATATTGTAGATAAAAATGTGAAATGTTGTTGATAAATAATTTAAATATTGTTGATGAATATGTTAGATATTGTTGATAAATAAGAGGAATATTGTTGATAAATATGACAAATATTGATTATACATGTGTGAAATATTGTAGATAAAAATGTGAAATGTTGTTGATAAATAATTTAAATATTGTTGATGAATATGTTAGATATTGTTGATAAATAAGAGGAATATTGTTGATAAATATGTAAAATTTTGTTGGTAAATATGAGAAATGTTGCTGATAAATATGAGGAACATTGTTAAGAAATGAAAAATGTTGTAGATAAATATGTAAAATAATATGGATAAATATGAGAAATATTGTTGATAAATATGTAAAATGTTGTTGGTAAATACGAAAAATGTTGATAAATATGAAAAATATTGTTAAAACATTTGAAATATTGTTGATAAATATGAGAAATATTGTTGATAATATGAGAAATATCGTTGATAAATAAGTGACATGTTTTGGATAAATATTGTTGATACATATGTGAAATATCGTTGATAAATATATGAAATATTGTTGATAAATATGAGAAATATTGTTGATAGATAAGTGAAATATTGTTGATAGATATGAGAACTATTGTAGATAAAAATGTGAAATGTTGTTGATAAATAATTTAAATATTGATGATAAATATGTGAAATGTCATTGAAAAATATTATAAATATTGTTGATAAATATGTGAGATGTTGTCGATAAATACGAGAAATATTGTTGATAAATATGTACAATTTTGTTGGTAAGTATGACAAATGTTGATAAATATGAGAAATATAGTTTATAAATAAGAAATATTGTTGATAAGTATGTGAAATATTGTTGATAAATATGTGAAATATTGTTGATAAATATGATGAATATTGTTGATAAGTATGTACAATTTTGTTTGTAGATATGAGGAATGTTGTTGATAAATATGAGAAATAGTTTTAATAAATGAGAAATATTGTTGATAAATATTGGAAATATTGTTGATAAATATGAGAAATATTGTTGATAAATATGTACAATTTTGTTGGTGAATATGACAAATGTTGAGAAATATGAGAAATATAGTTAATAAATGAGAAATATTGTTGATAAATATGTGAAATATTGTTGATAAATATGATGAATATTGTTGATAAGTATGTACAATTTTGTTGGTAGATATGAGGAATGTTGTTGATAAATATGAGAAATATTTTTAATAAATGAGAAATATTGTTGATAAATATTGGAAATATTGTTGATAAATATGAGAAATATTGTTGATAAATATGTACAATTATGTTGGTGAATATGACAAATGTTGAGAAATATGAGAAATATAGTTAATAAATTAGAAATATTGTTGATAAATATGTGAAATATTGTTGATACATATGAGAAATATTGTTGATAAATAAGTGAAATATTGTAGATAAATATTGTTGATAAACATATGAAATATTGTTGATAAATATGAGAAACATTGTTGATAAATATGAGAAATATTGTTGATAAATATGTACAATTTTGTTGGTGAATATGACAAATGTTGAGAAATATGAGAAATATAGTTAATAAATGTGAAATTTTGTTGGTAGATATGAGGAATGTTGTTGATAAATATGGGACATCTTTTTAATAAATGAG